>NW_020897693.1:44552775-44594135 GCF_003984885.1 Neopelma chrysocephalum
AATATGAAACGAAGAGAGAATCAGGACTGCAAATCATCATGGCCATCAGTGGTAAACCAAGTGAAGAAAAGTTCAAATAACAAAGCAGTGTTTTGTACACAGTAAAGTTCATAGCAAAACCACTCTTCCTTTCAAAAAAATTTGGGATATCATTCATATCAGGCAATTTTCTTGCTGATGCCTCTTATATACGTTCCAAAACATTTAAAACTTACAGCAAGGTCACTATGTGGCCTAACAAAGCAATCCAATGTCATTTAAAATATACAGAAATGCTTCCACTTCATTCAGTGGGGATCTGAAAGCAAGGAAGAGTTAAATAAAACATAGGAATGCTAAAAGCTAGGCTTGCTAAAAAGTTAAGGGTTAACCACTCCACAAGTTTACAGATGTCACAAAGCTGAGTGGTGCAGTTGACACAATGGAAGGACAGGGCAAAATTTGAGAAGTGGGCCCACAAGATCCTTTTGAAGTCCAACAAGTCCAAGTGCAAGGTCCTGCACCTGAGTCGTGGCAATCCCACATATGAATACAAACTGAGAGAAGAAGTCATTGAGAGCAGCCCTGCAGAGAAGGACCTGCGGGTTCTCGTGGATGAAAAGCTGAACGTGACGCAGCAATGTGTGCTCGTGGCCCAGAAGGCCAAACATATCCTGGACTGAATCAAAAGAGAAGTGACCAGCAGGCAAAGGGAGGTGATTCTGCCCCGCTCTTCTGTACTTGTGAGACTCTACCTGGAGTGCTGCTCTGGGATCCTCAACACAAGAATGATGTGGACATGTTAGAGGTGGTCCAGAGAAGAGCAATAAAGATGATTAGAGGGATGGACCACCTCTCCTAAGAACACAGGCTGAGAGACCTGGGGTTGTTCAGCATGGAGAAGGCTTTGGGAAGACTTCATTGTGGCCTTCTAGTACCTTAAGGAGGTTTATAAAAAGGAGGGAGAGGGACTTTTTATATAGCACTTTTTGACATGACATGGGGCAGTAGTTTTAAACTGAAAGAGGGCAAGTTTAGACTAGATATTAGGAAAAACTCTTTGCTCAGAGAGTGGTGAAGCACTGGAATAGGTTACCCAGAGAAGTTGTGGATGACCCACCCTTGCAAATGTTCAAAGTCAGGTGGGACTGTGCCTTGAGCAACCTGATGTACTAAATGGTACTCCTGCCCATGGTTGGGGTTTTGGAACTAGGTGATCTTTAAGGTCCCTTTCAACCCAAACTGTTCCATTATTTTATGATTCTACTAAGCAGTATGAGAAACCATGGTGATGGACACATTAAAAATACCTGAGAGAAACAGAGAGAGAGAAATAGACTGATAGATGAGTAACAGGGTTACATGGCATCAGTCCATAGGTGATGTGTTTTGGGTGACAGCTGGTGCCTGTAAGCATGCAGTATATTGTAAGGCATTTTTTTTCAGGAAAGTTGGTGTATTTCCAAACATTGGTGGAAAGCAGAAACACAGAGAGTGGGTCAACCTCCCACAGTTCACATCTGATCCATTGAGAGTAGGATTAAATGTGATTGCCACAAATACTCAACTTGTCTATTACCATGTAAACTGATGGCAATATGTATAAACAACAGTAGCTGTGTGTCAGTCATTTAATCAGGTATTGCATCTTTACGAATTTAGTATGTACACAAGGACAGAAGTTTAACAAGAAGAGTACAATTTCTGCTGGGGTAGGTGTATGTCTGTTCTTTACTCAAGAGAAAATAACCCAGCTTTGGAGACTCACAATACTAGTGAAGCAGTTTAATAAAACAGCAAGCTCTGCAGGAAGAATGATCAGGCATTAGGTAGTGATCAAACTAATGATCAGGCAATGTAGGTAAGTGGAGAACTATCAGTATATAGCTGACACGAGAGTTGCAAAGAGCTTACCCATCCACTTTCACCCTATTTATTTAAAAAACTCTAACAGAGACAGTGCAGACCAGTGCTACCATATCAGCAAACTTAGGGGGTGAGAACCCATGTCGAAAAGTGAAATAACCTGCAATTTGCTCTGTTAGTATTTTGTCAGCCAAATAGAGAGCAGAGTGTGCAGGCAGTTTCTAATTCCAATACCAGCAGGTTATGGCCAGCAATCAGGCAGGAAAACACGAGGGTTGAGAGTCTACCTGCACTTACCCAGACCACTACACTTGCAGGACAGGGGAATATGAACCAGCAACAGAAGTTATTTACCTTTTTTCCTTCACTGTATTTTTACAGTGATTGTGATGTCTTGAAGAGGCTGATTATTATTAAGTTCACTAAAATAAGGATTTCCCCTCATATACAATGTACTGGTGTTGAACCCTTAATACAGTTTTACTATGTTTTTTAAATGATTACTGCATCCTTATTCCAGTGTCCTGTGCATCAAGAGTACTTTTTAAATCAAGACTGACTGACTCATTTTGTGATTAGGAGAGCTTAAAAAGTTGTGTAGGAGGATGCTGTTATTTTAAAACTTTCAACCATATTATAAACTTAAAATAAGAAATTATATCTTGCAAATCTTAAAGGAGACCATATCTTCTCTATATTCTAGAAATTATGCAAAATATTTACAAGGGTACTCACTGCATATATTAAGAGATACCAACAACAACTAAGCTGCATGGCTACATCCTACATACTTACAATGCCAATACGACTCAGGAAAGGTTTCATGATTACAGTCCATCAGTGCTATTGCTGGGATTCAAAAGTGTAATTTGGATGTTAGTGTTGGATTTGCTTATTGAAGTTAGTACTCACAATAGAAATAGATAAAAATCTCTGGTTATTGAACCAAGAATGAATCATAGTTCTAGCTATGCTAGTTCCCTTCCACCTCAAAAACACCAACATTTTAAAGCTCTGTAAGGAACCAGAAAATTGAAGAAGCAAAGCAAGATATTAATGGATCATTTTAAGCCTTTAATGTGAATGAGGGTACATCTTGGACACAGGTCATAAAACTGGCTCAAGACTGACAACAATGCATAATGACCGTGCAAAGGAATCCCCATTATCAACCTAATAGTCAGGAAAAGATAGATTAGGATGGCACAGTATTCACATGTGGCCTCTTGGGGATCATTTCTTAAATGAATTCTTAACATGCAATGCTCTAAAAAGATGATTTGTTGAGACTTGAGGACAATTTCTTTCCCAGATATTTCAATGATTTTAGCATGGCTGATGACATATTTCCTCCTTAGGTTGTGTGCCCAGAAAAAAAATACAGGAATACATTAAATGGCATAAAAGCATAATTAAACAAACTGAGCTACACTATACTCATCAGGATTCATATACTGCAGGGCAAAAATACACATTGTTTTAAGGGTCTGAGAGACACAAGGAAAAGTGCTAAATATAGGTTTTCCTTACTAGGTCAACTGAACTTAAAAGAATCAAAGTCAGAAAATTTATCTGTGACCTCATGGCTGGAGCAAGTCTTCATTAATCCCAATGGTTGTCATTAATCATGTGAAAATCCTTAGTGCATTTTATTCCACTTAAAACTTGAAGGTTCTTTATGGAGAACTGATGACATAGGCACCACAAATGGGGATCAGCCTATGACATTAAGTTACAGACTCCAAAGGATAAAGCTGTCCATGTATTTAATAAAATAAATCTTTCTCTCCATTCTGTGGTGGTATCTGCCCAAAGAGCACCAAAAGACAGCCCACCATATATAACTCTCTGAGGGCTTTTCATGAAAGGATAAAGAAAATATAAAGACATCAACTTTGTGCCACCTTTCATGAAGCAGGATGATGTAGCAGGAGTACAAATTGCTTCCCACATATTCACATGGACTAACAATTAAAAAAATTAATTAAAAAAAAAGGTTTGTATTCATTCCATCATGAAAAGGCCAAGTTACCTGGCCCACAGTTGGCACACAGAATTAAAATATTTAGCAGATATCAGGCTTATGAAATCATGCTACTTATTTACTATCTGTGACTCCTCCTAATAACAACTTTGAGTCTACTGACTAGTTCTACCCTCTGACTTTGAGCCTTCAGTGATGAATTTCTTCCCATTCTGACATACTTGCCTCATTCCAGCTCAGTTTAGAAGTTCCAAAACTGATTAGATTTCATAAGTACTTTTGAAAATCAGCACCTGAACATTGGCAGAAGACCACATCAATTCTCCATGAAGAAAATGCCTCCCGTAGTTTGCAACTAGTAATTATACATTGCTGTCCTCTGGTCATGTACAGGTCGAAAAAGATTAGTAGTGAACCAAAGAAGTGATAGAGAGCTTATGGATCTGAAGATATGGCTGCAAGAGGTGCCACAGGAGGCCCAAAGGGAATGTGAACGTTTTGCAGTGGGTAAAGCAGATGACACAGCGTATACATCCATGAGAAACCGGAAGGCTAAGAGTGCTCCTTTACATACCTACGTAAGGATGTGGAGAGACCTCCAAAACTTTTTTTCCCATGTATACAATAACTTGAAACACATATGGCTTGTCACTTGGCTGAACTGGGATGCGTTTTACAGGTGGCCAGAATTTGGTGTGGTGTATATGATGCTATGAGTCAAAGTCAACTAATGTCAGTTGGGGCCCATCTGCTGCCTTCAGCACACTTTGGATCAGGCTCATTGCATACTGATAAAGATAAAGCAGAAGGGGGCCTTGAATTCTCATTCTGATTTATGCTGAGTAATTGAATACAAATATAAAGACAATATAAATAACTTCGGAAAGGTCACTTGGCTAGTCAGGCTAGGAAATAAATTTAGAAGTCTTAGCCAAATGCTTAGACTATCAGAGAAAACGTTTTTTCAGACAACTGTTTTATCATTATGGGGTTTCTTTAAGAATTACAGGCATCATTCAAAGTCTGCATTTTTTGCATTCCTAATGTAGTAAACAATCAATAGGACTTTTCATCTCTTTTCTTATGGCCTCTTCCTTCTATTGATCCCAGTTCAAAGTTCCCACTTCAGTGAAGTCTCACATATATAAGGACAGACAGACTCAGCCTTAATGACTTTCTGTATCAGCTTCATCTATGATATATGCAAGATTAACATAGATCTGGAAATAGTATCTGGCAGCCGTGTGCTGCTGCACCAGAGTGGATGGAGACAACATTCAGTTTACCAGTGTGACCCATTAAATACCCTTTGGCAGTAACATATGAACCCATCTGTTAAGTAGTCCAAAGAATGGGGTGCCAACGTCTGGATGTCATTTCGAGAGGAAAGAAAAAGGAATATAAGTAAATGTGTGTTTCCTTTCTGGTTTGACTCAGCTTTTTGTCACAAGTTTTTCTCTAAGTTGGACAAATCACTGAGTTCATACTTGCATATGTCTGAAGATGACCTGTTTCCCAGCTGTTACACCCAAATCCTACGTATCTCCCAAGGATAATGAAGTCAATTTTGTATTTCCTCATCTGAGATGAAACAAGCTTTGGGGGAAAACATTGCCAGGGTCCTGAACAGTTTAGATAAACCACAGGTTGTATGAAAAGACACTCAAAGGCAGGAATATCTGTATTTGCACTGAGGCCATCACATTAGCTGTGAAAGCATCAAACCTCTCCTCCAGATATGTTGAGGACTAGAGCCAGCAGCAAGATAACAGCTTAGGATCCTGCTGAGGTAACTTAGCTTACTGAAGAATTTGTATTGAGATTGCAGAGTAACTAGTCTAAGTATTGATTAGGTCACATGTATTGATAATACACCATGAAGAAGTATAAGTAATTGCTCCTTTTTTCTCTTTACAATGAGCTTTTTTTTTATCATTCCTGCTCTGTTAGAGCAATATTAAAGGTTTAATTCCATAACCCTGGCTCACACAAGCAGACCTTTTGCAAGCAGAAACATCCCATGAATTTAGTGAAATTAGTAGTCATATAATGGGATTTTAAAAAACGGCCCCACGTGGAAGTGATGAGGTGGAAGTTGGTCTAGTGCCTCTGAAGGAAAGGTTTTGTATCATTTTCCTTGAAAACCTCACATGAAATTAAGATATGATTACTTGGCACCCGCAGCAGCATTGTAACTTAGAAGCTGTTTATCATAACGCTGTCTCCATTCTATACTCAATAGATTAAAATCATTATGCCTTGATCCTTATGTACAGTGGACAATCACCATTTTCCTTAGCAAAAATGCAACCAAAAATTTCTGCTCTGCAGTTTGGGGCCTTACTGCAGCATGGCTGGGATAGGGAACTTCAGGAACACTTCAGAATGTACATTTCAGTAAAACCATCCTACTTCTGTAATTGAAGGGTCCTCATTTTCTCCTGATAGATGTGCAGGCATGCCTCACTAACAATTATTGAGGGTCACAGGCAAACAATTTCTACACCTACTGTACATAATAATTGTCATGAGAAATTATCTTCACAGCCTTCTAAGCTTCCATTTGCAAACAATGATCTATATGATAATATTATCTCTATAGCTTACAGTGCATACACATTAGCCTGGTGTATACACAGCACAACTTTCCAGCAGAAGTCCACAGTGATCACCAAAAGTTTATTCCATACTTCATAGCTGGGAATCAAATGCTTGGCATGTTTTTGTCAACAAAATACTCATTTTCAGTGCCTCTGGCTGCATATTATTCTTGACTAAATGGACATGCTACAAACCTCCTACATTCCAACATATGGCTTTCTTGCATGCTTCAGAAAGGAAAATTAAGCAGCCATAAGCATTAATAGTCTCTATAGTGGTAAATGAAGAAGATTTTGTAGTATTATATCTCATAATATGGTTGCTTCAAGAGACGTCTCTTTAAAAACCAGAATATATTTACATTCAAAATTAAGTATTATTTTCTCCCCATTTTTCATAATCCTTTAATATGGCAGACGTGCACCTGATCATGCTGTTTCCCATACAGCAAAGCATGTCTGTGTGCTGCTAAGTGCTTATGCATTGCATGCATATGGTACCTGCTCTGCCAAGTTGCTTCTCTTGATCTACGCATGCTGCAAGAACATTTTAAATCAGATATTTGTCATTACCAACATTTTCATACATGTATGCTATTCATAAGAGGGAAAAAAAATCGTTTTGCCTTGGATTAAATTCAGTTTTAAATAACAAACTGCATTATTAAACCTAGCCCCCTCCCAAGGCAGAGGCACATGCCTGTATACATACACGTAGGTACACACACACACACACTCAGAGAGCAGAGCAGTGCAGCTTCCTCTGAGTATCATGTGTTCCCTGTAGCCCTTTAATGCTTAAGGCTAAAATGCTAAAATACTGAAAACAGGTGTACCTTGACCCTCTGAAGATCTGATAAGATCTGACTGGATCAAAGGCCAAGGTCACTTGAGTCATGAGATTGGCTGAGTGATATTATTTTTGTCATGGTTCCAAACTGTTGAGAGGTAGGACTCTGATTCTGGCACATGAGAATCAAATGATATGATAGTCTAGTTATTAAATATGACAGATAGAAAAAGCTGTATGTTGCACAGCTACTCTGTGATTAGTAGCCTATATTTTACAATGTCACTGCTCTGATTGCTGTAATACTTCCAAGACTCTTTCAAGAACTAAGGCTTCTGAATTTAAAAAGAAACAATAAAAGAAGATAGAGATGAAATCTGGTAACAGCTCTGTAAGATTTCACAGCTTATTTTCCCAAACAGAATTCTATTTCAATAATTCAACTGTAAAACTACTTCTCTACTGCCATTTTTTTCCTTAGGACCATCTTTAAATCTTCTATTTTATTTTATTTTATTTTAATCAGATGGATGAATAAACTTCTATGGAACAATACAAGAAATCAAAACAAGAAAAGTTAGCTCTATCTCATCATTTTCGTGTTATGCTTGCAAATAGATGCAGCATTTTAAATCCAGCTCTATTCCCCTACAGGTAACTTATCCCAGGAATTAGGGAGGAAACCCAGCAACAATAAAAATGCCCATCTCACCCATGTATCTCAAACGCTATCTTTTTAAAGTAATCAAAAGTAGAGTAGTTTGATGTTTAGCATGGCATATCTATAACTTAGACTATCAGTTCATTTATCTATAAACTATATACTTTTCTCTCTCCCTGATGCTTTGCAAATGTTTTTAAAGGGCTTTGAGATCCACTGATGAAAGATATTTTAGTAGCATGCAGTATCACTGACATGGGCGTCTTGAGTGCCTACTTGTATTTTGAAAATGCAGCCTTTTGTCTTTAGAAGGTGGCCTAAAACCCTAATTAAATCGGAAGATTTTGTGGGCTGAGGGATTGTGCAGTATTAGATAAGTTAGCAACAAACCCATCAAGTAGTCCAGGGGGGAAAAATGAAATGCAATCAGGTAATCTTACAATCAGCAGATAAAAGCTAAATAGAAACATATTACATAGCCTGTAAATATAATAGGCTAACACTGCATTATTTCCAAGACGTACTACATACAAACAGGAAGAGAGAGAAGAACCATTAAACACTCAGTGAAAATGGGATAGAAAGGGAGAACTTGGAATTTTCTGTTGTTTCTTCTCAAAGAATGGATGATTGCTGGATATAAATAATAAAAATGATGATATTAAGACATGTCTGAACAGGCAACAGTTGCTACTGTGCTTAAGACCAGAGCTGGAAGGAATGATTGTTTCTGTTTTGAGTAGAAGTGGGCCCCCAGTCTCTAAGAATGTGTGCATGATGTATAATAGATACCTGTCTGATATAATTAATTATATTTTTCCTAAATTTAACATTGCCTGAAGGGTAAAATCATTTTGCTTGGTGAAATCCCTCATGCCACACAAAGTCTGTGCACAAGTCAGATTTAATTGCTGTGATAAAACCACAAGAAAGACCAGGTTTGCATTAAATCTATAACCACATCTAGTAAAGAATAGCTTTAATCACCTTTGAAATGGTGACCACAAGATAATTAAAGGGAAAGTGTTCTCATTAGTAATTATCCAGGAATATCAAATCTCAGTTTATCTTGAAGTCCAATTTAAAATGGCTTGGCATGGTTTTAATTTTTTCCTCTATTTCTGAGGTTATGAATCTCCTAGAATTTCTTCTATGAGGATGGGAAAAAATGTGAGTTTGCCCTGTGCAATTCCACAATCCATTGTCATGCCTCCTATCCTGTGTCAATGCTAATCAGAGTACCAGGTAACAGCGGTGACTTCTCATTGACACCTTTGCCATTTTCACATTCAGGACAAACTGAAAACTGAAGTTTTTCATTCTCACTAAAGACAGCATTACTGGTGTTGCTGCGAGATGATGTATCTCCTTGCTCCTGTCACTAAAACCTCTTCAGTGTAGTTTCTCTTCTGGTAACAAATGCTTGATGTCTTGCAGATGTGCTTCCAGTGAAAAAGGGAAGCAGAGTCTCACTTGAATCTGAGCAATAACTTGCTTTAATTTGCACGTGTAAATCAGCTTTGCATCTGAGTTTTTCCAAAGAATGCAAGATCACCCCAATTCTCCAGAATTACAGCATAGTGCTGATTCTGGGCTTTGACAAGAGTCACCTGCGTTATGAATTGACCCTAATCAAAGATCAGCATAGGGAGCAAATTCTCCCACTGCTTGCATTGTTTCCTCTGTCTGACCTGTTTAACAAACCTAATAACACACACCACATTTCATTAGGCTCAGCTTTTACTTGACTGTAAAGAAAATTAATTTAGAAGACTATATTTAAGAACATCAAATAGCAATAACAGCACAACATGGTACGTGTAAGAGGGTAAACGATTCTTTTACAGGAATTTATTTCCCCCTGCATACTTTCCCTCTTTTCCTCCTCCTTTCCTCTTTACACACCTTAGAAAATATGCCAGAAAGGCAGATGCTGGTCTGGTCTGAGCTGCTGCCTATGAAATTTCAGACAGCTTGATTTTTGGCTTGGCAAAGTTTGGTAAGGGTAGCTTTCAGTATTAGGCTTATAATGAAAGGATTGCTGTAACCTTATCTATGTTATGTGAAGAGATCAACATCACTCAATCATTACAAAAAAACAAGGCAAAAAAAAAAAAGCAAGCTTCTTTTCTTTCTTTAAATGTAATTTAGTTTTCCTTTCCCCCAAGTCTCATTGTGGGTTCACTGAGCTATGCTCCCCTTCAGGCAGAAATGGAAACCAGAGGAGTTGCATTCCTTCAGTCCGTTTCTGACAGCAAGCGTGGCTGCATCGAACTTAGCAGCTAAAGCCTTGCCCATTACTCTGTAGTGCAGCTGTGCAGAACTTTGCTGTTTCAGATCACAGTGCTTTTATGAAGACTTTCACGAATATTGCACTCAGTTTGTTGCTGCTGAATTGCACTTTGAGACAGACAAACACCACAAAAATAAGGGACAAATGTATCAAAATACTCAGTGAAATACCTTGCATTTTATCTGATTCTGTGTTGAAACTGCATGGTGCTATGAAGTTTGCATGATACAGAGGAATAAAAGAATTATTTGAACCTTGGCCCAGGTTTGCTTTCAAATGTTCACAAACCATAGCAAAACTTTCAACTCATATAAAGTGAGATTCAAGTTTCTAATGAAACCAGGCCATTTTGCATGGATTCAGGTTTCATAAAGCAGGTCTCTTACAGCTGTACTCTCAAAGGAACATATTCCTATCTCAAGATGGGATTTACATACTGTATGTAACTCCCCACATGTCCCGGCAAGATTATTACTTTCTTATATAGCCGTAAATCCTAGAGCTTTATGTTATGTCAAGGGAATGGATAATCCGCTCACTAAGGGCCAAATCCTACCCCTTGAACAGGCATGTCAAGGCCCAAGAGGTAAAAGAAACCCTATTCTTTGAGGAGATAGATTAGCAAGACACGCCCTCCACAGCAGCACAGAAGATGCTCAGTTCACACTGGTGTGCCAGGGTCGCTACATGAGGACGAGGTCAGCCCCTGTAGCCACACACAGAGCAGCCCAGCAATCAGCTGCCCCCCACAAACAAATCAGGCACAAGTTAGGTCATGTCAATCAGGTCCTGACACACATTATTTATTTCCCTAGAAGCATTCCTGCAACTTAAATTCAGACAATACTGGCCAACTAGTATGGATAATGTTAAACTATAGAGAGGGTAAACAGAAAGCATCAGGTTCTGGAATCAAGTGCTGCTCAAGGGGGTGCGGTTTGTGTGTGAAAGCAGAATAAAAATTCATAGCTCTGCACTATATTTGATTTTAAGGAAGCTAGAGTGGTTTTTTTCAGAACCTGAGCATTCTTTGCTGCAATTTTCCTAACAGCAACAGACAGCCTAAAGAACCCAATTCTCTTTATACGTACCGAGTTCTCTGTATACATACCACCAGCACTCCCTATTATCTTCCTGTTTTATTTCCATAATTTATGATCTCTCCTACCCTGCCCACCCTTGGGTGCCCTGAAGTGCATCTATGTGATGGTGTGATGTATTGATACACCAGCAAAAAGAGGGACTATAGAATTTCTGCATTTCATAAGGACTTTCACTCTGAGAAGTGCAATCAGCCAGGAAAAATGCCCTGTTCCAAAGGCCGAGAGCAAACAAGAAGCCTCCCTTCTCAGCAGCAACCATCACGTAGTGATAGCTTGTTTATACTCTGCCTGAGCACTGCCATAACAGGCAAGCAACAGAGAGCAGGCCATTGCCTTTCTCACAGCTGATCTCTAACACTGGACCCAGCTCCTTCCCTCTCTCATTCCCCCTGCCAAGCCAGGGCCCTTCCAACACACCCATTTATGTTGTGCAGGAGGGGTGTGTATAGGAAGCAATTAACTCCCCACAGCTGGTCTAATTCCTACAGGATGAAGAGACAACTGTAGTCCCTTTTCCAGCCAGTTTAAGGATTAACCTTTTCTTCCCCAGTGTCTAAAGGGGTGGTGTGCTCCCTCACACACACGAGTTAAAGTACAATTGCGAACATATTTGACAGCTGACTTCCAGCAGCAGTTCCACCTCTGAAGGACAAAGGGCTATCTGTCTTTAAACAAAACACTTAGATTAAAAACAAAGTTCTGTGTTTAGATTCATTATTATAGATCTGCTTCATGCAAATATAATTATGTCCTGTAGAGATTAACCAAAAGCATAGGAAGAGAAGTCCACATTGTAAAGTCTTATTTTCTTCATGCTAGTGATTAATATATAATTGAACGATAATATTGCAAATAATAATAATAATAAAAATACATGGCACTTATATAGCACCTGCCATCTGAGGATCTCAGCACTTTTCAAACAGCTACAAAATCTCACACATGCTACCAACATGGCTTATGATCTTTTCTGCCTAACCTTTCAAATATTTACATGCCATATGAGCGTGTTAAAACCAGGAAATGAATATGCCTGTGACTTCACAGAATTGGACATGTTTTTAGGTCTAAATCTGGTGCAAATATGTGCCCACCCTAAGTGAATCTGACCCCGGAGTGGCTACAGTTAAGATATTATTGGAATAAGGTAGAAATGTGTGCATACATGTTTAATTACTATCTGAGTTTTCATTCATTTAGAGAGTGTCTTGGTTCAAGGAGAGAAAAAAAACTTGGTTCAAGGAAAGCAAAAAAACATATCATACCAGAAGTCATCTCTGCCTTATGCTGTCTGAGACACACACAGAAATAGAGTTTGGCCAGGTTAGACAGAAGATTCATTAATGTGCCCTTGATGCAGTCTCTACCACAGGTGCTCACATAAAGCCCAACCAGATGTAAAATCTAGATCAGAAGTTAAATTTCCTTCTGCAGGTATGTTGGCAAAGGTACTTGGTGCAGAGCCCCACACATGTACAGCTGATTGGTGACTGTGAGGAGTTGTAGGTGAATGATGAAGCTACATAAAATAAAGATTAACAGATTCAACCCATGTGCTTGGCAGATATATTAAAGTGTGCAGATTGTCATTATGTGCAGGGTTTGGAAAATTTAACCATAATTCCTGTCCAGAGGAATCAAGAATTAAATGGGTCTGACCTGGTCCCCAGCTTCTCATGTTCTCTTAAGAACATGCACTGACTGAAAGGGGATAGTGGTGGTTTATGGATATGGCACCAGTTTAGGAACCTGCACTTTTGGGATCCATCTGCAGCATGGCTGGTGATCAACTGTGTCACCTCAGTCAAATGAATTCTCTCCATATTTCTACTCTCTTTCCACTTCAGAGTAAACTGTCATTATAAAAAACAAGAAGTATTTTTAAGGTGATATTTAGTTCCATTAGGAAGCAGTTTCTAATAGTCTAGTGATCTGTGTGATACAAGGAGACCCATGTATGTGAGCACAATGACTCTCCATTAGTCTCTTGTTCTTGCCAAAGCCAGTATTACTGATTGGGTACCAGACCAGACAAGGCCTCACAAAACCACTGCAATTTTAATATATCTTAATTTCAATAATGTGATGTACTACTGAGCACAGTTATTCACTAATTGAAGCTTTCTGTTTTCAAATATATGTAACTATCTCAATACAAAGTTCTTCCCTTCCCAATACTATTCTTCCTTATCTTCATTCTAAAGACATTTAATCTTCTTCACACTAAACTCTTGAGTGAAAATTCCATATAAAGTACCTATTTCTAAAAGTCACCCTATCCAATCTGGGACCAGAAATAAAACCAGGTGAACAGTCACACAAGGAATAACTTAAATAATCATAGTGCTCAAATTGCAGTTAATTCATAGGGTACAGTTTGCTCACAAAAATAATTCAGCAGACAATTGCAAATAATGAACTAATTTGGGAAAATCGCAATAAGCTTGTATGCATTACATTTACAGAAGAGCTGAATTTGCTGGATGAAATATTTGTTATGAAGAGTTCAACCAGTTCCACTATTTACTTCGCAGAATAGCTAAATCCAAAGAGCACACAGTAGAAACCACTGCAGAAGGGAAATATTTACATATTATCTATGTTAGAAGCATGCAATGAAAGTTGGAGAGAATACACAGCTAAAAAGGCGTGCTAATCACCCTGGAAATCATAATGCAAAATTAGCATGCAATAGATGTTAAATGGCAAGCAAACAAATGCAGACATGTGACCAAATTAGGCCAGAAAATTCCAGATCAGTATTGTACTTCCTCGCTGATAGTATTCATTTCACGTGTAGGTGAATGGAATGATGCTGTTACTAGTGTTGTAGGGCCCAGACCAAAATTTCAAACTCATTTGGCTTATGCACACACAAGGTTCCTAATTTCTATCCCATAGAGATTGACTGATGTTACCAGATTCATATTAGAATCTGAAGGAGTGTGAGGTGTTTGGAGATGACTATGCAAAAATCTGAACGTTACCTTGAAATTTTGAGCCCAACTTAGCAAAATTGAAATATAATTGCATTTCACAGTAATTCATTTCATTTTGGTTCTTCCTGAAGACAAGGCAAGAAATGAAGCAGGATAGACAGGCACTGTTAGGGAGTGAGATTTAACCTTCTGTTCTGGGCTAATCTCTCCTTGTTACATTTTGTGATCTTTCTCTGCAGGAGCTTGTCTTGTCTCATGTTAGCTATGGGCTTTCAAAGTACACCTTTTAGACCAGGGTATTCAGTTCTGACTTACCCTGGGCCAAGTTTCAGACCAGAAGATATTTATTAGGCAACTTCATAGTTCTAAACACATTTACACTGTTTCACAGCTTTAAATAAGGCATTTTTCATGAACAATATCATCTCTCAATTTCACAGTCCCTATTATAGACTCTATTTATAATCCCTTGTGGAAAAATATTGTTAAGGCAACATTGAAGAAGTGAACTTAAAATGAACATATGTTAAAGTTAATAAATTTTAGTCTTTCTTGTTCTCTTTTTATTCCTTTTTTTGTTTGCCATGTTTTGGGTCAAACCAGGTCCAAATAAAACCGAGTAAAGACTTAGGAGGCAATTTGGGATCAATCCCTGTTTAGCAGTGCTGTTCTTACTACACCAGTATGTTATGTGGTTTCATCTTTTTCTCTTTTTTGAATGTTGTCCATCGTTTCAGCCTGCCTGCTCTGCTGCACAGAATTCGATATGCAAGACATGGAAGTGTCCTAGATTTGGCTTTGACCAAAAAAGTGAGTTTTCTAAGCACCCCACATCCACAGCATTTCTATGCACTCTTATTTCCTACACCATATGGTACTGGAAAACTCAGTGGGAGTTGAGGCAATAGAAAAATCCTGGGTGAGGCTGCATGAAGCTACAAACACCATTTGAAAACTGAGTTGTCTCGCCACTCTGACCAGAAAGTCTCCACAAACCACTAATAAATGTACTCCAGACCACAGCTGGGGAAAGGCTGAGATAGACAAATCACTTAATAACCAGAACATGCTCTTCATTCACAGTGCTTTCTTTAAAGGGAAATAAAAATGAGGCACAGTGTCTGACAAAGCATTTCCTTTAGACAATACAATACTTATTTTTAATTTATAATCCAGTTTACTTGGCAAAAATGACTTTTCCTTCTCATTTCACTGCTATGTACTGTCTTGCCTCTACAGGGAGCCAGCTGGTCACCACTTTCTGCCCTAGAGGTAGCTGCTTTTCATTGGTGCTTTATATTGTTGTGAAGTACTTAGAGATTTACAAGATGGAAGACACTATAAATGTGAGAAATTGTAGAGCTTGTTAAAGTTATTACGAAACTTCCACTTTGTATTAGTCAGATCTTTTCACAGCCACTTTACCACTGAAGTCATCAAAATGTCATCCATCCTTTCAAGTAGGAGAGCAGTCTCACCAGATTCATTTAAATGGCATTATCCATCCCAAAATTCTGTACAATTTGGATGACTGAGGCCTGAGGCCTGTACATGCTTTATTCCCGATTTTGCTCACACTCTGCAAATTTCAAACTATCCAGAATTTGAACTCTTCCTGTAAGAAATGTTGGTTAAACACAGGTAAATGCAACCATCCCCATCCCATCACCAAAGAGAAAAACAAACAAAAAACCCAAACAAAAACACAAACAAACAAACAAACAAAACCAAAACCCAACCAAAACCACAAACAAACAAACAAACAAACAAACAAAAAAACCCAAACCTAAGACCCAAGTTGTTCAGACAAATCCATATTTTAATTATCTTCTTCTTCTCTGTAGATCTTGCGTGTAGCAAACCATGAATGAAAAATTTTATTTACAGCTCAGGACATCATAGACAAAAAATAATCATTACAGCATATACATGTACACAAAATCTTCATCAGCTTAAGTTAGTCCAAATGGTCCAGCAGGGAAACAAAGAATTAACTAATTCATTATGTGAGTACCCTGCTGATTATAGGCAGCTCTACAGAAAGAGATGTCAGCTTAACTAAAACATTATTGTTGAAGTAAAAAAAAAAACCAAAAAACATCACAATTCTGACATTCAATTATTCTATTAAGTGAAATTAACTATTCCTTTTTCTTTGAAAAGAGCAAAATAAAGCACAGGATCCAAATAATTAGGTCAGCAGCAATGAATTCTGAAGAAAAGCTGTCTAGACTTCTATTTTCGTTTTCAAATTTGAGTGGTTGTGTTTTTGTGTGTCTGTGTGCATTTGCTGCTTTGAATTCTCAGGGTGGTCACGTTAATAAGTTTGTCCCAGCAGGTAGAGTGAAGCCTGGATCAAGGTGTGGCATTCTCGCTTTGATGTCGGCTGTCACGCTCAGCTGCATCTCGATCTCTTTGGCTGCCATCAAGTCTGTTGTTGTGGGAGACCAGGTAAACCAGGGCTGTTCTGCTGTGTGGCACAACTCAAAGGAAAGTAGGTTCAGATACACTGTGAGGGGTTATGGTCCTCACCAGCTAAACATACAAGGAGAACTTAACTTGTAACAAACTTTTAAATAAGAAGGCGTTGATTCTCACTGGGTTTATAGCAGAGGCCATGGAATGTTAGTGCAGCAGCAATTACTGAGGTCTGTTTGTAAAAGGTCCTGCAGACGGAAACTAAACAGTGGAATGGAAATGGTGGACTAAGATAAACAGTGAGTTGGCATGTATTTAGAGAATTAGAAGCACAGTTCACAGAAAACTTATAGAAGAAATGTGTGTGAGGGAGTGGAGAGTGGAATAAGCCCTTCTTCAACTGGGAATTTGCTTGACATTCTGGAAACAGAACACTTAAAAAGCAGTATTTTCCCACCTTTTCTGTTCCTACAAACACTAGTAACTAATAGCAGCTGTCAGCAAAGCAAGTTACAAAACTGAATGGGCAATTTAAATGGAAGAATCCAATACTAGCCTTTCCTTGAGCACAGGCAGGTCTTTTTCAAAGGGGAGCTCAGTAGGTGCAGTCTATTATTTATTAGTGTGACTAATGCAAGGAACTCCCATAGTTAACACAAGGAAGTTCTTCCCTGCTTATCTCAACATTCTGTAGGATAAAACCTTTCATGCACATTGTCCTCAAATGTCAAAAATGTTTTCATTTGAAAAAGAGTGTAGAAACCAAGTGGACTAATCCCAGAAGCTGAATCATCACACTGTATTTCTGAGATGATGCTGTAACTGCTCTCAGCAGCACTGAACACCAAAGATTTAAAAAGTTAAACATTTTAACATAAATGAGAAGCTCTGTTTATCAAAGACCCTATCTCCTGATCTTATTTTCTAGTTTTTGCCCAGGCTGGTTAAGGAGCTTAAACTGATACAAATTTTGGAAGGACAACTGAATGAATACAGGACCTCGGAATTTGGTCCATTTGAAAGTAACAGTACGAAAATGGAAAACCAATCAGCAGCCTCAAGCTTTTCTAAAACTAAGTACAAGAGCAATGTTTATGCATTTCTTCTATTCCATCAGAGTTGCCACCTTGCGACAAACACACAGCTAGGACCAAAAACAGCCTTCCAAGGCTGCCTTAAACTGAAGCTAGCACATTAATCCAGTGCCAATAACTTCTGAGGTTTTGTGGAGTATGAGCTGCCACATACAATCCAAACTAGAAGTCAACTTGCTGCATGGCTTTTTTGACAGAATAATGAACAATACAAGTCATCACAATAAATCCTACAATTTGAAAACAGGTCAGGAAACACTGCAAACACCAGTCAATTTATTAATAACTTCTGAGGCTAAACATGGTAAACTAAGGAACTGGTCTGTTGCCTAACCCCAAAGTCCTGCACTTGGAGACTCCCTTATTTCACAATTTCTTCACACTCTTTATCATGACATCTACAGTTTTGTATTCCCCTGCTCCATGGCCCATGCAGCTTGGACTGTCAATTACTCATTTTACATTTAGTAATTCCATTTTTACTTTTCTACAGACTCAGGTGGTTATTTGGGGCTGGCGTAGTGGGATATCACTTGGCATGAGAGGAGCTGTGCCATACAACATGTGGAAGTGCACCAGGTGGTGCAGCCCTGCCATGGTGTAGCAATATCTGAGTTTCCAAATCTTAGAGAGGTACAAAATAGGAGATTGTTGATCAGTTTCTCAAGAAAATACAAAGTAGATATCTGAGGCGAAAAAAAAACAATGTATCACTAGGACAGCCTTAAAACACATTTTCAAAAGAACATTAACATTTTAAAGGTGTATACAATCCATATCTAACATTGTGGAGGGAAAATAACACACACCATTGACTTAGGAACTGCCTATCCATCAGGAATGGCTTGTAGGAAATGATCCCAAGATTCAGTGTGAGATGAGATGTTACAGACCATCATGTATTAGTGCAACACCAGTTTAATAATTTTTTATTTGATGCATGTTTAGTGTAAACTGCCAGGAGCTCTTCCGCAAGTTTCTGCTGAAGTGGAGTTATTACTGTGGTCAGTTCAGTTCCTGAAGTCCATGAGTAATCTTATTTTTACTTTTTCTTTTTTTCCCTTGTGGACTCTAAGTGTTCATTATTTTATCAGTGTTAACAATGGAATAGATGAGTAAAACTTCCAGAGGCATCTAAATGACTTAAGGACAATAAATCCCATTGGCTTTGGATTCTAAGTCAATTAGATGCATTTGAAAATTTTACCTTTTATCTACATGCTTCATTAGTCAGATTTATTAACCAATCATTTAGGAAGGAAAAGGCCAGAGCAAAAGGATCCCCAAAGTGTAAAATTTACAACACTGCTATCTATCCTCACCAATTGCCCAAGTTTAATTCTCTAATTTAATTCATTAATTAAAGAATATGCTAATTGACTGAAAAACTCAGGCAGAGGTTTTTCTCTGAGCTCTTTCCCGTTGAGAAAAATGGATTCCAGTTCCGAAAAAAATACACATATCAAGCATAAGGCCATCGAAATTCTTTTCAGATCTGAGCTCCTGTTCAGCATAGGAGTACTTATCCCTGTTGAATATACTATTTCACCTGAACTTTCCCAAGAAATGGGATTTTCATAGTTTGCATTTGTCATCAGTTCTCCAGCCCATTGCATTCCATTTTCAGCAAGTTTATTCCAAATATTCCATCCTGAGTTATTTTCCACTCATTTAATTTCACTCACTTTACTTGATCTCTATGCCCTGGTGCTACTTAAAATAATTCCTCAATGCTTTTGCCAAGACTGAGCCAAATGGACAAAAAGCCTGAAGGACTTAGAAAAGCATGTCTGCAGAGCAGAGAGTTTGTGCTTCACTGTAATTCCTTTTTTTCCATACTGCTGACATCTCTGCAGGTAGTTTTTTTGCCTCTGGGCAATAGGGCCATAGGTTCATAGTGCAGCAAAGGGGGAAGGCTGGAGAACTTCCTTTCCTCTTGGCCCAATACGGCATGTGTGCTATGCACTGTATTTCTACACTGTTCCCATCTGCTACATAAACATTTAATAGCCCACAACTGTGTTGAAAAGATGATAAATTCTGACACATTGGCCCATTTTTTCACTTAAGACTACAGTATGAAATAATCTATGGCCTTCTCAGTGGGAGAATGCATTCAGGTCCCATCTCTATTTTTTCAACATTTTCAATATAAAATTGCTCAGATTCAGAGAAAAATATCTTACAGCAACTACTGACCTCACACTCAAGATAAAAAGGAAATCAAACCCCCCAAACAGCATTGGGATTATTGGCCTGTGAATATTTCTGCCTATTTACAGTAGATCAGAATTAGTAAGAGAGATAGAATGGAGGTTTTATATCATCAATTTAACATTAATTACCTAAATCTCTTTGAGGACATGTAACAAAAAGCCCCCGACATTTGTGTCACAAAGATTATTATAACATATTGCCAAGTCATAGCATTGCTGCACTGGTAGATAGAATTCAAATTCAAATCCAAGCTAAAGATGCTACAGCTGTCACCCTTGCCCAGCAAAGCCCTCTTAGGTTCAAAAGTTAGCCGTCCTCCTGCCTGCCTCCACCAAATCAGCTCCTGATCCCTGGAGATTACTAATCCCGACTTCTCTGCACATAGTTGACAGGAAGAATAAAGCTATTGTGCCTTCCTAATAATTCAGGCTAATCACATATTTATAAAAGAAAATTAGGAAGAAGTGATTAACTCCTTCCAGTTCAGCTATTGATAGTATAGATCTTATAAAGAGGCAGCTGGAATAGCTTTAAAATGTGTTTAAATTTTAACACACAGTTATAAAATAATAAATGTTTAAATAACTATGTTTTGGATGAGCCTAGTTGCCCAATATTGCACCACTGTCACCAAGGAAACGTGGAAAGGTGAGTTGACAGAGGCTTTCGTTTTGGATGCACATATTCAACCTGAAAGTGCAGCTATAATGCATGCCAGGTCCTGCTCAGGTGTCCACCTTCTGAAGGAAAAGGATGAAGTAAACACTTGAAACAGAAAATCCACGTATGTAGGATATGACTTGAATCCCTGCAAGTCAGGAAGGATTTCCAGCTTTATTTTTTTGTGTATTAAAATGCTATGAATTCTAGAGTGATTCTTCACCCAGTGCAACACAAAGCAAAAAGATGGCTACTGCTCTTCAGTGATTGTGGTATTAAAAGAGTACTGGTAGGCCTAAAAATGACAAACCAGAAAAAACTCAAAAAAACCAGAATCCAGCTAGTTGTCATGTGTTTAGGCAGCAGCTGTTCCCTCATTTCTGTGTTCCTGGTATTTTCTGTGTCTCCCACAGAAGTATTGATTCACTCATGATTTTCTTGAGTTCCCTTTCGAGAAGAGACTAAGCAGTCTTTAGTGACATCAGTGTGTAACAAAGTCACAGGCATAGAGCACCTTTCAAGAAAAAATCAGTATATTAGCAATTGTGACCCACAGCACATAAGGTCCTCTAGGAACAGAGCAGGAAATGACATAATTAAAGAAAGCAATATGCCAGAAGAAAATGGATTGCTAAACCCACCCTCATATTGTCCTGTCCCCAACAGCAAGCAATTTAAAACAGTGTCTTCTCTGCAGTAATACCTTTAAAAATAAAACGATATGCATATTTTTGTTGTTGTTGAAAATCTTTACTTTTAGCAGGCACCAGACACCATGAATATTGCCAAAAATTATCGGTTCAGGCATCCAGGAAAGAAATTATGAAAAATTTACTAATTCTTTGAATATTAACCCTTAATCTTAGTCAAAAATAAAATGAAAATACAATATTTCTATGGAAATCCAGCTATTTTTCAGGTACTTCCTTTCCTTTGACCCAACTCCATCTCTACTTCAGCTTTAAAAATGTAATTTCGGAGAGGTGGAAAATAGGAAAGACAGACAGTCAAAAAGGACAAACGGCAGGATATCCCAGAGTCCAGCTGTATTCCGAATTTCTGATGGTAACAGGGGAGAGCTGAGGCTTTGCATTCATGGGGCCCTGTTGGCAAGGATAGGATGTTTGTATGGAATGAAAGGACTGCAGGTTCAAATCTTTATTCTGCTTGACTTTGTCTTTCACAATTTATATATAAAAAATCTCAGTTCAAACTGATTCAGAACAGGAACCTGAACATAACATGCCACACAACATCCAAGAAAATTTTTGAAATATCTCCACTTCACACTGTATAAGCAGAAATGTATTGATATCTTTAAAAATGTACTGAAATTCTGTTTTTCTGTCTAATGTCAGAATAAGGTTTGCAGTACTGTAATCAGTTTATTACTCTTTTATCACTGACTAGTTTAGCACTTCTCTAGCAGTGTTTAAGAGAGAAGCAGGAGGCTCTGAGACTCTACAGCTGAATCAGGATATGTTTTATCTGAGAAAACTAGTGTATTCCTAATGAATGCTAAAATCAGTGAAATGAAACAAGTATGGCTCTAATGCATTTTAGCCAGCAGAAATAAATCTCATTTGTTTTATCCTGAGCAGTTAATGGGTTAAAAACGGTTCAGCACTGTGTTTACCAGTCATTCTCACACACTCCGAAGAATGGATTGTTTCTTTCATTTTTTTTCTTTTTCAGTCATCTCAGAAGGCTGAACTCACATGTGAATGTTTTCTTTCCTGTCCTTCTCTCTTTCCTTTCCTTCTCTCTCTTCTTTTTGTAGAATCACGCAGAATGCTTTGTTGTCCATCCATTGAGTTGTTTGGTCATAGACATGAATGGCTTTAAACTGAAGGAGAGTAGTTTTAGATTGGGTATTAGGAAGAGATTCTTTACTCAGAGGGTGGTGAGGCACTGAAACAGGTTGAGGATGAGAAAGGTGAGAAAGGTTTTGGCTGCCCCATCCCTGGAAGTGTTCAAGGACAGGTTGGACGGGGCTTTGAGCAACCTGATTTAGTGGAAGGTGTCCCTGCCTGTGGCAGAGGGGTTGGAAGTAAATGATCTTTAAGGTCTACCTTCCAAACCAAGCCATTCTACAGTTCTATGCTTCCTAAGGAAAATAAAAGACATTCCAAAATGAAATACTAAAATTAGAAGCTTACAATGACCTCTTAGTACAAATGAGCAGAAGAAAATGAATGTTGAGGAAAAAATGTCTTGTTTACAAACATTTATCTTCAATTATTAACTATTTATGGAGGAAAATAGCCGTAGATACATGATTGGCAAATTGGCTTATGTTTAAATAATGTCTCTAAAGTTTGACTGAGCATGGAAGTTCATCTTTAAATAAACAAATGGTACCATAATGTTATAGTCATGAAATATAAACAAGCTGCAGTCATGGTATCTGCCTGCCACACTAAAGTTGTGCAGAAGCATCTGAGTTTCCTTAAGCTCTTCCAGTGAACTGTGAAGAGGTTCGTATCAAGGAAAGTCACTGAAGTGTGCTACACTCACAGCTTTTCCTTTCATTGCATCTCAGTAGTCAAGTTGCTGGTGAAAGGAGGTTGCTGGGAACGGAAATATAGGAGCATTTCCTAATGTTGCCCACAAAACCAGGTAACTTTATCTCTCCAAATACTTCACCTCTTCAGCACTCATCCTAGAATCACATATAATGTGCCTCAGATGCAATACCCTCTGAGGTTCAGGAGACAGCAGCAGAAACAGCCAGGTGAGTAGGGAGTTTTGTTTGGCTGATTTGCTGGGTTTGTTGCTGAGCCCGTTATTACAGTGCAAACTGCTGGCAGCTGTCCATCTGTCTGGTCCTCATCCCTCATGGTAGCGTATTTGCACTGCCAAGTATCTCTTCCCTCCTTCACTGTTATGAGGACTGATTGTTTATCATTCTCACAAGAGGATTTTTTATTTGCTTTTTGGGGAAGTTAGGTTAGAAAGGTGGTGCATGCAAATCTGAAATGTGAGAGGGACTTGGTACTGCAATGAGAAAAATATTTTAGAAAAATCAATGAATTAATATCTGTTAACCCATAACCAGATTTCTCCTGTGACCGAAATGCTGTTAGGAAAAGCTGCAGACATTCTTCAAAGACTAAATATTACTCGCACTCTCAGAAATATAGGACTTGGGAAAGAAATCGAGTCTGCTTCTTCACATGTCCCCTTCCCCCCACCTGTGGGTGTCCTAAACATTGGTCCTGTAGCAGATAGGTTTACCCTTTCTGAAAGGCACAGCTGTAGCTGGTTGCAGAGAGAGGAGCTGCCTGAGGGCCACTGTAGTCCATGGAGAGCTCACTAGAGTTAAGACTGTGACCCTGAACCCAGTATTTAAATCAGACATAAAGCAGAGTCCAGAGTACTCTTGCCAGTCTCACTGAAGAGTGGATTTGTGTTCTCAATGGATGGAAGCTCTCCAACCATAATTTTACACATAATTTAAAGAATATACGTAATAAAAAGCTGTTTCTTTCTCAATTCTCTTTTATTTTCAATTTATAGTTGTGTGAAAAGCATATTTACCACTTTATGAAAGTGACATTAAAAATGCATTTGAAAAAGCAAGAGAAATTCTACCAGAGGCAATGGAAATGAAGAGTCATTCTCCACCAGGGCAAAGAAGGTACCACTAGTGAATGGCCTCTGTCCATCTCTCCATACTTGGGCAGCCTAACCAGGATGTCCAGTTCACACAGTGTGCAACAGGTCTGACTTTTTGGAAGTTATTTCCACAGGTATGAACTGGGAGTGAATGCTACCTACCTGTTTACCTCCATGGCAGTCCCTTGCTTTGTTCTGGGCAACGGTAAGTGATTTGAAAAGAGTCAAGAACACAAGGAATCAGATGTGAAGCATTTTAAAGACTTATCAGACCGCATTTCAAACAATGGAGTGTGCTATGGAAAGCATTTTTAGCTCGGGGAATGCGGATGAGAAAAAATAGGGATCGAGCAATTAAAAGCCTTGATTCCCCCCTCCCACCTCCAGCATATGGCAGGAAATTGGATCAGAATCAAGTGATGTCTCTCCTTGGTGGAGTCTGACTTCTGACCTCTAAGACAATGGAGTCACAAGCTATCCTGAGGCTTGATTGAGAAGCCACTTCAACATTTCCATAAGTCATTCTGCCATTGCAGATCTGTCACAATTTTGTCATAAAGTTTGCAGAATTCTGTTGACATTGTGTCATCTCAATAAATGCAAAGGGAAAAAAAATGAGTCGGGGCAGGTGCGAGCACAGATTTCAAGTCTAATGCGTGGGCTGCTGCATGTCTTCTGACATAATCTAGGCTCTCATACTTGATGTTTTTCTGGAGCCGTGGTGAACTCTTCCATCCTTTAAAGCGATCAACCTCATTTGACTAATTTGAGAAGAAAAAAAAGGAAAGAAAAACACTTCACTTCCCCTCTCAAAGCATCCTCGGCCAACTTGGATCTTTAAAAAAGTAAAGTAACGATTTGGGGCCTAGTTGTCATTTACATGAAGGTCACTTCACACTGATCTGGCTGTGTAAACGGGCCATAAGTTACTACTACACCCACTTGAAAGACCTCTTGTGCTTGCCAGAATGATGTAAAATGGCCTCAGTGTAAGTGAGAATTCAGGCTCTTATTTTTAAAGCACTATCCCTTTATGGTAATGCATCAGTCAAGCACATTATATTCTACTCATTATTCTAATGGAAGCCTGCAGCTTGCAGAAGGCAAACAAAATGGCCACTGACAGCATCACAGCAACAACAATCAGAACAGGCATGTTCCACTGCAGAAGGGCCCACAGCTTCCAAAATACCTAAATAACCCACCAACTTTTAACACCTGACCAGTTCTATTGACTACTTGCTGGAACATATCATCACGCTGGTAATTTAAGGCCTTTTATCATAGAAAGGTGAAAACCACCAAGATGCAAGACATCTGTTGGTACTAAGCATGGTCAGACCTTTCCACTGCTGCAGAGTTAGTGATTACATTTCTCACGTGCTCGGTCCAGCTGAGGTAGGATGGTATTTGTGCAACCAAGCTGATTGGCATGTGAGTTAATAGTTGCACCTACTGCAGTGAATAATTGGGTCTGTAGCTGAGAGAGTGTTCATGCCCTCTGTACACCAGCAACTCAGTGCTGTGTGGCTCAGTTTGCATAGAGGGCTTGCCAACTGTGATGGTGGCTTTTAATTATGTTTAATAGGAACCAGCTTGAAATTACTTGTATCGAATGGGCTAATGAATAATCAGCAAAGAGGACGAAGCTTCAGAAACTTTGGAACTTGTGAGATTTCACACCAATATGAATGGGTTTCATTGTTTTTTACCTTATCCTTCAGTCATCCATCTGGTTATATTTAAAGAGAGATTTAATATTCTTTGTAGAAGTTGCATTTGTGACTTGGATGCTTTGTGCAAGAAACAGAATGAGGTAAGTTAGGAGTGAAATACAAATGGCGAGAACCGAGAAGATAATTTGTTTAGGTAGAGTTTGGTGGTTTTATTGCATTTAAATGCACTCTAAACCCCAAAGAGAGCTTAAAGGGGTTAGAAGCAGAGAGCTCAGATTGAATTGTGTGAAACATAATTTGAGCCCAGTCCAGACTTCAGTTTTGTGGGCCCTGGGAGAGCTAACACATTCAGATCCCCAGGCAGATGCCTCCCAAATCTCCACTGCTAATCCCTTAGAAGCCTTCTGTTATTCTCTCATCTCCATCAGGCTGAAACAAACCTTCTCACCTTTGTGTAGCTCCCAAAGCAGACAAACCCAAATTGTCTCGTAACTTTTGGAAGGAGATGGCAAAAACAAAATCTACATTAACTAGTTTTAATCACTGTCTACTACTCCCACTTGTGCATCATTTAAGTCAATGTGTAGTATTTAATAAAAGTATTCCATTTAACACTACTGTACTATAACTTTTAAACTAAAGTTTTCTGTAAGAAGATACAGACAAAAAGGTCGTTTGTCCTGACATGCATCTCAACCATTATGCATTTGACCTTTATTCCCCTCATTCTGAATTTAAGGTCTCTTATTTATCTCCCTAACCAGTGGGCTTGTATAAATTAGATCCCATTACCTTAGAAGTAATTATCAACTAGGAAGTTTGTAATTTTGATTTGGACCTATTTATGTGCAAAATATGAAAAACAAAAGACCTCCATATCACTGCACCTCCAAAGTATGAGCTTTAATACCTTAAAATATTCTTAGATATTTGTTTAAGACAAGATGGGGACCTGCGTGACAACTGAGAATTTTCAAGTGCCAGTTTTGTCTCCTGTGGCCCCTTGAAGTATCAGGTTTCTGCTACATGACCAAGAACTGAATGGGTCCAGCATGAAGCTGCTGGGCAAATGGAGGGACGAGACATCCCAGGGACTACCAGTGGAGCTTTTCCAGCCCTGCTACCCAGTTCTGTAATGGGCTGTATCAACTTCAACATGTGGGCGTCTCACATCAGTCCAGTTCTCTGAACCATGTGGTACTTACCTCATGGTTCTCAACTTAGAGCTATGGCTTCTAAAATGCAGGTAGTAGGGTATGAAAGTTTAAGGAACTCTGTCCTCAGCCTACCAGAAAACCATTTTTTGTGTAGTCTTCTTTGTGTAGGTATAGATTGCCATGTCCAGAAATGACAATCATGAAAGTCCAACAGAAAAACAAAAATAGCATAGCATGAATTATCATAAATGACGTTACTACAGCACACACTGAACATCCTGTGTCATCAAGGAAACACATTCTTCCAATTCTTTCATATGCTAAATGTCCAAAGACAACTCTAATGCCAAGAGATATTTTTCTGTAGAACTGCTTTCATATTTGAACAAAAGCAGTTGTTGGAGTAAAACACTGTGCCTACATTTGTCAGAACAAAACTGGATTTCTCACTAGAGGTAATAGCTGGGCTTTTCGTTCGAAGGCCTGAGAGGAGTATCCAGTGATATCACTAAACCCCCAAAAATGTAGCTCCCTAAGGAACGTTACCCATTTTTCCCCTTCTCTATGGAAAGACTGCAATTGCAGCACACACTTTCATTCATCAGTGTTTCCCAAATTGGACATGCCTTATTTCAACCTCATCTGGGCACCTTCCCGTCTATCATTATACTCTTCTTGCAAGAACAACATAAGTTTTCAGTGAAAAACGATCTACGATATCCCTGAGGTGAGGAGATACTTTTGTTCTATTAATAGCCATGTCTAATGGTCAATGGCTGGCACAAAGCTACTTTCTATTGCCCAACTCCTACCAGAAAGACGGGTACTTCAATTGCTTCTCCTCTTTGGTGTCTCCCTGACTTTCCCTGAAATGCTCAAGAAATTCCATGTCCAAATGAAAGTGCCAAGTGAGGGAAAAGAAGGCAGGAAGACAATCAAAGAGAAAGCATGGCAGGAATAATACAAGAACTGGAGGCATCAGATCAGTGCCTGGGCAGTAACCTGGGAGAGGTGTAATAGATTGGTCTGATGCTGCTCTGCAATACAGATTTCACTGGTCTCATGTATCCCATCACAATCAATTTTGTGCTGTGTCTGGAAAGGGCACTGGAGGCTTCTGTTCTTCTGACTCTCTATATTTTTATGTCCTTTCCACAGACACAAACCAAGAAGGGAACAGAAAATATCAGTGCTCAGAATGCCTATTGTTTATGAACAAAGCCAGCACAGACCAGAATTATGAGAAAAACTGCAGAAAACAAGATGGCTTGGGACACACAGAGCTCGTGTTTCAGAATAGCACCAGTGTCACCCTCTCCTTCCTCTTCAGCAGGACCACAAAAAAAAGACACCAGCCAGCCCTGGTCAGACGCAGAACTTTTGGAAGCAGGAAGAAGCTCTGGACACTTTTTGCCTTTACGTATAGGAAAACCAAACTAGAGATATTTTTTTTTAAAGTGGAGTGCAAGTGAAACATCAGCTTCGCATCCTCCTCTTGGCTGAGAAGTCCCATGAACAAATCTGAGTTCTCTTCTGGGACAGGATATAGAGACAGATACAGAGACAGGATGCAGAGACAGAGACAGAGCTGCTCCTCCAGCTTTTTTTCAAATATCCAGAGGATATTTCAGAAACAAAATTGTGTCCTCTCACTTTAATTTCCTCACCTCTTTTCCAAATCTGGGACTCCAAACTAGCTTATTTCAAGGAAACAGAGGTCTGGTTCTACTGACAGTTTTCTCTTACTCAATTTACCTGCCGCTCTTATCTCTGTTATTGTATCCATTGCTGGGTTTCAATCAACCACCTAAAACAGCCAGCCTCCAAGAACACACCACTCGAGATTCATTTACTGTCATGACTAAATAAGCTCCAGCTCCAAAAGTTGTTTTTCTCATGAGATTTTTTTGAATCAAATAAGTGTCTTCTTTCTTGCTAGTACTGGTGTTATTTGTAACTTCACTTGTCATAGTTCAGACTAAGGGGGATCTATCTCTCTGCACATACAGAAACCTAGCACAAAAATCAAGTTCCAGCTCTCTGCCACTCATGCAGCTGTTAGGACCACCACCCAGCCAGGAAATAGCGACAGATCACACAAAGCAGCATGAAGTGAACTTAGTGCTGTTCATAGCAAATTCTGATGCCAACAAAAAATAATGAGCAAGGAATACCCCCGTCATTTCCATGTAGTGTTAACTATCACCAACTTCTCCCTGTGGGACACTACACCCTAATTTGCCTCTTATTCTATGCTTACTGTCCACTGTTCCTCCATTCCTTCTTTAGGATAGGATAGGATAGGATAGGATAGGATAGGATAGGATAGGATAGGATAGGGTAGGATAGGACAGGACAGGATAGGATAGAACAGGTCTAGTAGCCAATTAAACCCAGTTATTGATGCCACGATGCTTATGAACTTGGCAGTCTCTCTGCTGGTAAATAGACAAGTTATAAAATGACTTTTTTCTTTCATAGAGGTGAGCCGTAAGTGGACAAAGGTGAGTTAATTCTAATATTGGCAGCTGAGTTACACATGCTATGCACACACATACATGCACAAAAAATCCTCATTATTAAATCACAAAGCAATTAAAAAATTAAAAATTTCATAAGACCCCACATAAAAGAAATACAAGTGTTTAATGATGGATTATAAAGTGAAAGTGAGAAAAAAGTAAAAGCTGAGCTGTCTCAGGGGCTTCCCTTGCAGCCTGTGATACTGATTTCTGTCTTCACCCTCTCACAAGCCGCAAGAGCTAATAAATTCCTGGCTCCCCTGCCTGGGAGCCAAGGCCGATTAATATCTGCCTACCTTGTTACCTAATTCATTATGGAATAGCAGTTAATTTGATTTGATATTATTTTAATAAAATTCTGTAATATATTAGATTGTTTCAGGCTATCAAAATAATTTTCCAATTATTACGGTTACTCAAGCAAGTCTTTTTTTCCCTTCATGAGCGGCAGTTGGTCTGACTCAGAATACATTAGCTCCTACAGCTTCATCCTGGCCAGAGGAATACGAAGTATATGCATGATTACACCAGAAATGTTATTGCCAGTAATGTGAGCCTGCAGATCAAGGCACAGAGTCCAGATTGATGTGCAATTACAAGCCCCCATGATGTCATGACATTGCTGATTGCTCTTCATCTACAAATGAGTTAATGCATTAATATACATATACATGGTTACACATACACATATGTGCAAGCATGCATGCATACAAGTATCTGCTATTTTCTGTATCCTGATGCTAGTGTTTGAGTGGCAGCAGTACATGAAGGCAACATGGGATAGATGCTGCATCTCACAGGAATTTGTGTTACTTGCTCCTGGCATGGGCAGTGCCAGTCTGGACAGCAGGAGAGGGTGGATGAGTTTTGCAAGCAGTGGGAGTTGCCTTTTTTTGCTGTCATCACTTTTGACCACTTCAACAAATACCAAGTTACATCCCTGCTTAGAAGCGTCAGGCTGCTCTTTTCTCTTGGTTATAGCAAATGCCTAAGAGACAGAGAAAAGAGAGGACATGGGTGGAACTTGATTGAAATAGGAAAAGGCAGCCTAGACAAAAGAGCAGGTGCAAACACAGCCATTCCATTTGCAGATGCGCTGGGTGTCATAACATTTCTGCCTGGGTATGTGAGAGTATCTTCATCATATGCTTATGGGGTTGAGAGGGTGGTATGCCAACACCTTCATGGCTTGCTCCTAGTCCCGCTGGACTGGGTCATCATCTGAATTAGGGGCAAAACTGGATCTACATTAGTAAATTCATGGAGTGCATACAACAGAAATAGAAATTATTAACAGCTATGTCTCACTCTTTCTATAATACTTCCTTAAAGAGCTTTTGTTCACATGAACATATAAAATATCTGTATTGCCATGCTGTGAGCAATAGAGGCTCCTGAATTTTCAATAGTGAAAGATGTTATTTGGTCCTCAAAAATAAGAACAGATGGGACCAGTTGCCTCTCTCTCAGATCACCATTCCACTAATACCCTGACATCTTCCCTGCACTCCTGAAGCAGGCTCTGACCTTGCTGGGGCCCATCCCATGGCAAGTTCATGAAGGATTGCCATTTTGCTGTTCTGTTCTACCATTTCCTTGCCTGGGTTGAAAAAAGAGGTGTAAGCAACTGAGTTTAAGCTGCCGATCATTTTTAAGTGGTTTTCTGCCTGTACATCACAGTTTCTTTCTCATATTCTGCCTCCAAAAGTGGTTATTCCCATTCTTTTCAACTATCTTAGAAGAGTGGTGGCTGACCCATGGGATGTATGTCAAATATGATTTACAACCTTTTTCATGCTTCAGCAGAAATCAGCAGAAGCATAAATGAATCAGAACACAACCTACATATGTAAGGAAATACATCTTTTTGTTTTAGTATTTGTAAATTGCCTTATTATTTCCATTGCTTAGCTGTCATTAAGTGCATGAAATAGCCCTGTTAATCGCAGGATGTTGCAACAGCACTTATTGTGCAAAGAGTTTATTACTACAAGTAAACTATATGCAACCTACTGAGTGAAAGCACTATCATATCAAAGGCAGAGGTTAGTGTAATTTTTTCTTCTGTGCATCAATGTTTCTTAACTTATGTTCACATTTGGGTGGGCTTAAATTGCTGAGACAAAAATGATATTGTCTACCAAAAGGATATTAGTGAACGATGGGAGGGTGGTGCAGAAGCCTAGTATGAAGTTATTTGTCGCTTTAATCCTTGACAGTAAAAATGTTTCTAAGCTTTCCTTTTAAAATCATTACATTTTTCTACAAACTACATTTTTACTAACCCTTATAAGATAAAATACAATAAAATTTTTGTCTTATCACAAAATTCATATACACAAAAGACTTTGGAAGCATTCATGGCAGCCATTTCCAAAAGGAAGCTTTCAATACAGCACTCAATGATTAGAAAGCTTGGCTTAAAGTCTGTCTGTCACCAATTTTTTTTTGAATATGCAAAATTTTTAGATGAGTAATATTTTTAAAGGTGTTTTAAAGGTATCTATCACATTTTAAAAACAGGCAAAAAGACTTACAAAGAATCCTGACTTTATATTTTGAAAAAAAATCCCGATGCCATTAATCATAACTAAAGTTTTTCAGTCTCTCAGTATTAGTGATGCTGAAGTGAATTAACTAAAAGGCTTTCATGCTTCTTGATCTTATATCCCATGCCTGAAACCCTCATTCATTCAAATCTTTCCTACTCACGTAAGTTGTCCTATTGAAGTCAGTGTATCTCAGCATGTAAGTGGGGTTTGAAGAGAGGCCTTTGGTATATAAAAGTGGGAAATAGACTTGGTTCTCATGATTCTTGCATAGAAAGTGGTAGGTTTACATTCTTTTCAACATCTCTAATGCATAATCATCTAAAATGATTTTAGATCCTAGAAATTGCTACAAGATGGTTATAAATTCTTTGTGTGGACAACTTTTCCATTTGGTGGTAAAACTGGAAGGCCTTATCACTCTTTTATAACTTTCTATATAATTTTTATGAAGGCAAACATAAGGCATCAAAGACTGCAGGCTAAAAACTTCTCTGTGATCCAAACCAAGTGGCAAAATTAAGTCCTGAAATAGTTAAGAATCACATCTGGTTTATGGTCTGCTTAGGCGACTTGGCCTGAGAACATAGCACAGGAGTAGATTGATGCAGAATAAGGCTCAAATTTAATAATCAAGCTTGGTTACTGAATACAGCTATAAAGATGGATGAAATGAAAAGTTTGTATTACATGTCTCCACTCATCACATAACAAAAGAACATGAAATAAGGGGACGTTTTGAGACGAAAAGAATGGTCTGTGCTGAAAAGGCATCAGATGTAAACAATATGGCATAAGACTTTATTAAAAACAATAGCCAAGGAAGAATGTGGTGTCCATTGCCTGATAATGGAAGAGGGACCTGAGAACCTTAGGCCCAAGATGCTGTCACTCTGTACATGTGCTTCTCTTTATGCAAGTGACAGAAGATCACAAAATCCTTTGTTATTTGACTGCCGGTGAAGGGTTCTGCCAGCACATTACCATTGTAGAATCTCTGTTCTCCACCCTTCTTCTCCAATCCACCCCTCTTCCCTCTGGGTAGTCATCCTTTTGGCTGGCCAGCAGAGTTGGTTTAGTAACTCTCTATTCTTCTCGTCCTCCTCTGATCAGAAGTCCTGCAATACAGCCCATCTTGGATGACATACAGTAGAAGAGAACATTTAATTGAAAAATTAGAAGCTGTGCTATTATGGTAACTATTACTATACACATTGTTTAACTATTCATCTGCGTCTTCTGCAAGACACAGAACCACCAATCCAAGATGCATCAATAACTCTGAGACCCTCTAACGTTCTTCCACATGTAGCTTTAGTTACAGAAGTTGGGATATTAGCCTGATAGAAGGGAAAATTCTGGAAGTGATATAACTCTGGGGAAATGTTCTCACAATAACCGATGACAACGCAGACAGAGAAGATTTAATGCATTTTTAATTCCATAGTTGGGCTTTCTGAATTGCCCTGTGAAAAACTGTGGCCATACTGAAGATTTATCTTTCTAGATACCCATCTTTGGCGTGTGCACGACCACCCACCTCAGTGCCTCAGTCTCATGCTTTGACATTCTAACCTGCCAAAGTCCCTTCAGAACTGCCCATCCCAGCTAAGAGCTGAGGAGCTGTCACAGCTGGCCAGACTTGTGCAAGGCCTTGTAGGCATCCTGACCTTTCAAACATCTTTCCTTATGGACTGCTAGGTAAGTGTAACCAAAGGATATCCCCTTACTAGCATGTTCATTTGCACTTTAACTGCTTTCATACTTCGTGAAACATATAAGTACTCCACAGTTCAGGCTGCTCAGAATTAAGTCCTCTTTATCATATATAATGACTTGGAGAAATGTTTTAGATGTCATTGCACAGTGTTCCTGCAAAATAAGTGCCACAGTATTTCTCTGGGATTTTTGGGGTTTGGTTTCTTTTTTGTTGGGGTTTTTGTTTATATGTGGGGGTTTTTTGAGCACATAACAGTAATTTTCTTTAAGTAACTTTCTAATAGATTTCATGGGTACATGGACTGAGTTTCTCTGTTTCTCTTTTTTGATTTTTTTAAGATTTCAAATAGAGGAACAAAACTCTGATGAAGTCAGCCTGTATGGAGAAGGCCTCATGCAGTACAGTGATGAATATCTATTTTTTCTGTAGAATGACAAATATAATCAGCATCCCAATAAAGAAAAAGGTCACATAAAGGGCACCTCAGAACACATCCAGAAGAAGGGAGGAGCAGAGTATATGTTAATCAGTTCACAAATATCTCCTGGCTTCTGAAAAACTGAAGTATTCTCTGTGTTCAGGGGCCTCAGCATCATCAGTCTACAATTAACACAACCAAGGAAACTTCTATGAAAATAAATGGTACATATTCCTTTTCCATGTACAGGAGCATAAATCACTGATAGTGGCTGAATTGCTAGATTAAAAAAATGTAAAACTATTATCAAAACAGAATCAAATTTTCTCTCATGTTAAATTTTGGATTCTTAAACAGGTTCTTAAGGAAATAACTAATTATATCTGGTTATCTAAGGCTGAGGTTTCAGGTTTTATAACATGTACATGAGAATAAAATGTATACACATAACCAACTTCAGAGAAAACTGTAACAGAAGTTGTTTTAGTGATTCATAGAGAAAGAATGAATGAGGGTTAGCAGCACTGTCTTTCTGTGTAACTTTTGAGGATTCATTGAATGCTCAAGTTTCCCAGCTGTAACATGGGGCAATATCATTTGCCATTTTCACATGGGTGGTCAGAGGATGGACAGGTTGAGATAATGACCTGCTCAGACCCAGCTGAAAGGGGCCTGCAGAACCAGTCATACCTTCAGCAGTTTATCCTCCTACTCAGCAGAAAAGGAGAGTCAATGATCCTAGACATGAGTGGTTGCACAAGAGACATAAAAGTAAGGTAATTAAAAATCATTGGGTAGAACAGTGATGAAGTTTGAGTAATTGCATTCTCCCTACTTAAAAAAATAAGTCCCTGAAGCTTCAATTGGATCTAGGATTTTTTTTCTTTCATTTGAAGACAGCAGGTGTTGTGCTACATTGCTGTGCATTGTTAACGAGTTGCCAAGTTTCTCCTTAGCAATGGATTGGCAAAGTGATTCCCTTCAGTATGTAAAAGACTTTGTGGCTCTCTGGGGTGAAAGAATATATAGATGGAAAATCAGCTATACCTGGAAAGGCCTGATTTGATAGGAAGACTCCTATGGAAGGAAGTCCTGTCCCATAAGAAGTAAGCTCTTGAGAGGGGCAATAGTAAATCGTCTGGAGAGAATGCAGGAAGAAATGCTTGAATCCATTTCAGCTATTTGTAAAGGAAGTGAATATCTAAAGCATGAGCTTTTTCAGGGCTCTCACAAGCTCTGTGTCTGTCTTAGAAATCTCCAGGCAAATGGAGAATCCTATAATGTTGGTATAAGCAGTTACTGGTTTTATTCTGAACTTCTTCCAGAGGTTATGCTCTATCTCAACACACATATCTATGAATGAAATACTCTGCTTATCATTAGGGCACAAACTGAAATGAAGCAAATTCTCAACTTCCCCGGTGGATAGGAGGAACTCAGCAGAAAGTAAAGAGCAGAACTGCCAAACCTAACAGGGAGCTCTTTTAACAGATTGGTACCATCAAAGAGTTAGATGGGAAGACAGCATTGAAAGAGTGGATAATATTTAAAAAATTTTTTCTTCTTAAACTCTCCATAAAATGAATGAATCCTCTTGCAAACCAAGAATTTCTCTTCTGTTTTTTCAGTTGAGAATCTGCTTTTGAAAAAACTTGCTGCATGTTATCATTTCAATTTACTGTAAACTCTTCTTCCATTTCAAAAATTATCATATAAACATGTTAAAGTCACCTCACCACTCTGTCAAGGTTATGGTGATTTGCATAATAGATAAGATTTTTAAAAGAGGATGGACTAAAAACAGATTCTTCATTTTTACATTAAACCTCAATCACACATTAGGAAAAGCAGAGCATAAAGAAAAGAGAAAAAAAATCCTTGCACACCTATATAGACTTCAAAAATTAAATTTCTTGCATTCTATTCTAGTGTCTAGTTTCTAAAATCACTTGCCAATATAATATCTGAATGTCATGTGAGAACAAATCTGTCCTAGATTGCTTTCTCAAATCTGGACCACTCTAGGAGAAAGTGAGTTGATATATATCTACATGTAAGGAAGCAAGTCCCAGAAAACCTGTATAGGTAAAAGAGGAGGTACCAGAATTTGTGATGACTTTTCATTCCCAGGAATTTATTCTTTAAACTTGGACTGAAACCCTCACAACACATGAAAAGGCATTAACTTCCACAGAACATACGCACATGACTTTAGGTGGTCATTTACCAGCAGAGACTTCTAGAACTGAATAAACATCAAGTGGCACCTCCACTTAAATTTTCTATATGGTTTTCTTTTTTAAGGAAGTCAAGAGGAGGATAATTGGACTCAAAAGAAAGTGAATAACAAAAACACAAGGGTATTTTGAGATTTGAGTTTTAAACACCAGAGTGCAAGATTGTGAGCTTAGTTATAGCAGAGTAAATCTGAAGTAAATCCATTGACATCAAATCAAAACCTGAGTCACTGAAGTCACTTACTCTGGATTTAGAATGCCATGACTGAGATTAGAATTTGGCCCATGCTGTTTAGATAAGGTCAATGTACATAAAAGAAAACAGAAAGTAAGACAGCAGAATGCAGAGAAACTGAGGTGATAAATAGAATGGAAGAGTTTACAGATGAGGAGAGAATTACTTAGACTTGGAAGAATAATAAAGATGATTAAGAGGTGACATGACTGAGGTATTTAAACTAGCTGAAGATTATTATAAAATTAAGCTTGATGATCTATTTGAGTTTGTTGAAGAGACCAGAACTAGAGGATTTAGGTTTAAGTAAAGTGGGAACATATATAAGAGTTTAAAGAAGTACTATTTTATGGAGACTGATAAAAAGATGGAAGGTACTTCAAATTCAAATGTTAGAGACATGCTGCATTAATATTTAAGCAAATGCAGTAAGACTATCTGCAACCTAATGCAGTTAAGTGGTATCAGTCAGTTTTCTACTTGCAAATAACCAATCATTTTTACAGAGAGCTAATTTCCACTGATTATTTCTTCCCCCAAATAGCTAGATCAAATCAAAGATACAGAGCTTAAAGCTGCTCAGGTTTTTGGAGCAAAGTCAGTTTTCACTAGATGCTGATCTGGTCTTGTGTTTTTCTTTCACTCAGCGAGGCTGGCAGACTCTCTCTCAAGCTCTGAGAGCTTGGTTGCATGCACTGTCAGGGTGGCATGAGGAAGCTTACACTTGTGCTGTCCACACATAACCTGCTTGGTGGGTAATGAAAGGATTTTAAACTCCAACACAGTCAATCTGGCTCCTTTCAAGAACTCAAACTGACAGGAGCAGAAGACAAAAAAGAAAGAGCACTTTTAATTCTTGTTGAAAGAAAAAAATAATTATGTGGAAAAGATAAATAAAACTTATGAACAGTGTATCATTGTTGGAGGCTTTTTCATCTCTGAATCACTATTGAAGAAGATAAAGCTCAGCCTAATGACCTACCTCCAAACATCACTATACATAATCCTCTGCCTTCCTCAATAGTGCAGCTCTGCTATAACTCTGTTTAAGTACATTTTCATGAGGGTAAATGACAAGTGAATCTAATCAGTGTTGTACAAGCCTGCAAATCAAAAGGTAAATCTGGAAAAGATCAAATAAGGAAATAACGCAAAGGTTTGCTTTCATAGTCCCACTTTACATTTTGTCCTCCTGCCTTACTTTCCCAACTCTATAAGCCTTACAAATGGGATTAATCAAGAGAAAGTTTTAAGTCACTTTAAAGAATGGCAATAGGAGAGAGTGTTAATATTTTATCTTTTTTTCTCTTGTATCAGATTATATTATAAGACTCAGATGAAGTATTATGTCAGGCATATGTAAAATCTCAACACAGTTCAGTTCCTTAACGATCACCTTTTAACTCAGACTGCAGAGCTCCAGTGTTGTTATGTGAACATGCTGTGTAAAGAGCACTTTATAAAAGGGTACTTTTTAGTAAGGAAACATCCCATTTGGATGGGAGTTTTGAGGTTGAATTTTCTCAGGACACAAATGCTCTAGACTCTGTTGCTCACCAGCAATTACTCTAACCCCTTGAAGCTATCACCACTCCCAAATCAGTTTGAAAAGATGACTGCAAGCCTGTCATTCACAATGGAGGGAAGGGCAGGAAAGAGCACTTCTCCATGGATCCCACCCTCATGGAGGGAGGACTTGCAAGGTTGGCAGAAATATTGAGGAGATAGATGGGATTTCAAATTAACTACCACTGTTTTCTACTTTGTGAGTCTAAGTTTTTAACTATTTTCTCTTGCCCCATTTGAGGCTAGATCCATCCTATTTTATTTAAGCAATTAACTGATTGTTGGAAGCAAAGTCTCTCTAGATTTCTCACATAACTGATGAAGAAAGCTAGTTGTCTTCCTATGGAAATTCAATTTTCATTCAGCTAACTGCCTTTTACACCCACACCTGCGTTTCCCCGAGCTCATAGGAAGACTACAGTGGCTGAACTTCTAAACCAAATATCTCAGTTATATTTCTAGTTATACCCTTAATCTGTAAGTGACTGTAAGTGCAGTCCTGAGGCACCTGAGTCTTTTCAAAAGCTAGATAGTACAGGTTTGTGTATCTGACTCCTGGAATTGACATCAAAAGTTATGTGAAAAATACTTTGCTAAGTACCTTTGTGAATCCCAGGGTCATAGAAGTTATTAATTGAACTCATTCCACTCATAACTTAGGTGATTATGCTAGCTGCTGTGACATTTTTCTCTTTTTGTAAGTCTTGTTTCCTTGAAGAAGACTGATGTGATTATGTGGGTAGCCTGGCTGTCTGTCCCCGCCCTTGAATATTTTTTCCCCTGAATAAATCCACTGACCAATTTCAATCACATGCAAAATCATAAAACAGTAAAGTTTCAATGTGTAGGTAGGGTAAATCAAAATTATGCCTCCGACAATGAAAAAAGATAAAAAAAATAGTTTGTTGTCAACTCCGTTTGGCAATGGCCAACTGGCTAATCAATAACAGGCTGTGATGTTCAACAGGGATAAAATAAAGAGGAAGAGTTGTGGGAGAACCTGTTACAGTGTGTGAAGCCATGGGAAGTTTACAGGTCAAAGGGTTTTTATCTTCTTATATATTGAAATACAGACTGAATTCATTCCATTACTTATGGAAGAACTTATTTTTTTTCAATGTGAGTGTGGTAGGTATGATTGTTTCTCTCATAATTTCTTTTTTCACTTGCATACAGTAGGTAAATACAGCAGGAAACTGTAATTGCATTAATAAAAATAATTACCTTTTTTTTTTTAACATTTGCATAGTTGAGGTTATTTTTGGGGTTGCATTTAATTACAAGGCCGTAAAAGTATATTCTTTTGTGCACAGCTCCACTTCTGTATACACAAGTTACAAATGGAAAAGTCTATTTCTTTGTAAATTCAGCTGAGAAGACAGCAAAAACAGTTTTAGGGGCATACTTAATAGATCAAAAATGTTATTATTTCTTGAGGCAAAATGCAGAACTAGTACAAACTCATTTGGCCAATTCATACTTGTTTAGTATATTTCAAAAGCATGATTTTATGCTAGATCAGCTATCATCTCTCTTCCTGCAGCAGTCATCAGGCCAGGAAAAACACTACACTGTATACTCTGATTAATTTGACATAAATACTGTCAAACTCTCATACCTGAGCCAGATCGTGTTTTGTATAGAGGATGGTCCGGGTGTGCACATATCTGGTATTAATGAGCAAAGAAACAAGGCTTAAACTATGTCTTGCCCCTCAGTTTAAGTAAGAAATGGTAACCAACTATAAGTTACTGGTTATAGTTCTCTGATGCTGGCCAGTTTTCCATGTTCACTCCAAGTACATGAGCACTTTTAGCAACATATCCATACAATTCTTACTTTTCATTACACTATCCCAAATATTACACTGAGCCTTCTTTACTCCCAGATGATTATACATAATGGGCAGTGTCTGGATGGAAGTGCGCTGCAGGGATTGTGAGCAAATGAACTGTCTCAAACTTACAATGTGGTACTGCTCTACCGTTAACAGAATCTTCTGACATTATTTCAAGCAGTGAGATTATCAAGTGTCATACAGCTAAATAGGATGGGTCATTCAATGGAAATATCAGCAAACTCAGTCATATGAAAACATAGTACCAAATGCTCTATGTGACATTAGCCCATCTCCACCATAAATCTATAGAAGATCTCATTTATTTTATATATATATAGATATATATACACATATATAGGTGTGTGCATATATATATATATATATATGAGATACCATTTTATATGTGGCATGGTAAAACAATGCCAACTCTGTGCATAACAGCCTTTTCCTGCAGTAGGAAACTGCTTGGGCACTTGTCTTGATTCAGAAAAAGATAAGAAGAAATTTTAATAAGGTAAATAAAAAGGGGACTGGATAGTTTAAAGGATATATGGTTACTGAACAGCTGGCAAGATATAGATTTTAGGAATATTCGTATCAAACAGCTGATCATAAAGGTTAGCTCAGCTTCCTACATCAGATCAAGTGGCCTCAAATTATGTATAAATATAAAAATACCTGATGTAAGTAATTTTATGGAAGGTAGAAGACACCATAATCCCAAAACATCAAAACTGATACCTAATCTTTTCTCCCTGGGCTTCAAAGAGGTAGCTCTAGACCTTGGTAAAACCTGATCTCAATTTAGGAAATAGGTATTGTGCTTGAGGGGATGAGAACAAAAAATACTCTCAGATAATACTCCTTAGAATATTCACCTACCTCACTTGGAGTACTGCATCCAGGTCTGGCATCCCCAGCACAGGAAGGACATCAGCCCATTGGAGACAGTCCAGAGAAGGGCCACCAAGATGAACACAGAGATGTAGCACCTCTCCTATTAGAAAAGGTTGAGAGAATCAGGATTGTTCAGCCTGGAAAAGAGAAAGGGTGACCTAATTGTGGCCTTGAAGTTCCTGAAGGGAGCCTGCAAGGAAGATGGTGAGAAACTTTTCACAAGGGAATGTAGTGATGGAACAAGAGGGAATGACTTCAAAATGAAGTTTTAGTTAAGATGTGAGGAAGAAATTTTTTACTGTGTGGGTGGTGAGGCATGTT
>NW_020897693.1:44594145-44687104 GCF_003984885.1 Neopelma chrysocephalum
CTCTGGTCACTCAGTGAAGGACCAAGAAATGCAGAGAAGACAAGCACAAAGTGAAATAGGATCTTGTGGACAAAACACTGGATTATAACTCAGAGATACTCAAATTACTCCTGGCCCTACCATCAGCCATGAGCCTGCTATGTGAATCTGTTGTTTCACATTTGGCTTCCCATGCCATACCCATCTTTTCCCATTTGTTTGTATTTTCTAGTGCAATGTAGCTAGAATCAAGTAATAACAACAGTGGCATGGTATAGTACAAGATCAGAAGTGTTTGCAGGAGAAAAGAAAATTTGCTCTGTAATAGTCTGCTCCACAATGAGACAGTGTTCCAGGAAATTAAACTCATTAGGTATTTGGGAGGCTGGAAAGGAGACAATACTGTTGTCAAAAAGTGTTGACGCAAATAGTTCAGCAAGATTATTTTTATCTGGAACCAAATGGTTAATTTCTTTGTGCACAGCCCCACCTGTAAACAACTGTTGATGTGAGATGTGCTGGGGAATTGAAAGCACTGTGCCTTTAAACCCATTCAGGCGGTTCTGCCATTAAAAGAATGCAACAGAGCTAGATCTTATTTGCCAGTATTGCTTTGGAAACTGAGATGAAAGAAAGGATGCCTTTGTGATGAAGGGAAAGAATTACTCCTACAATGCAGGCAGTTCAGTTCCAGCCTAGTTCGCCAATTCTCATCTGACCTTGGTCACATTTAAGCTCAGCTTCTCAGTGGAGGAGCCAAAGTTCCCCTGTGGAAGGTGCTGAGGACAGAGGTGTATTACGGGTCCAGAGAGGGCTTGACTCCTGCAGAGAGGCTATCCTTTAAACATCACGGTCTGAATGACCTGAGGGTTTTCAAGCTTCATCAAATATCAGTAGAGAAACTGAACGGGTGTACCAAGGAAAGATCTCTTCAATTGTTGCTTTTTTCCCTATGCTTTCCTATGCTTTCATTACTGCCCCTGCCAGAGACAGGATACTTGAAAGGTTGTTCTTCTGCTGAGGAATGGTGCTCTTCTGTTACAGCTATGTTTTGATATAGATGATTCAGTGCAGGTCTCAGATTCAGATCTCTGCAGGTCTCGGTTTTTCCCGTCCACCTTTTTTGTCTGTCTTCTCTAAATTGGCTGTAAGTTTGAATCCCAGCCCCACTGATTTATGGGAGTTTTGCCATTAGCTTCACTGAGCAAAGATTTGCTCTCACATTCTTTGAGCCCAGGACTGTCTTTTATTATGTGTGTGCCATGTCTAGCTCACTGGGGTGCTGAAGTCAGTTGGGACTGCCAGATGCTACTGTAATGTGAATAAATGTTAGTATACATGGAGGAAGAAAAGAGATCGTATAGGTTTTCTTTTAACCATTATATAAAAATCCTCTCAAACTTGAAGGACTTCAAGATATTACATTAAAACCAGCTTTTTTATTATTTTTTGCAGGATCTCCAGCATTTTTCATGTGCAGACTGATGGCTAACAGCTCTTCATGGTATTTACAGGAAAAATGCATAGTGCTAAATAATCGCCACATGCCGTGGGAGTAACTTCTGTTTTTAATAAAACCAATCTGGTCTGGATCAATGATAAGGGGGCATAATTTCTTCAAATGGGAAGCCAGCTCTTTGAAACGAATCTTACAGTCTACATTAATCTCAGATCAGGGTCTGCAGGGTAAGCAGAAATCAGAGGCCTGGCTGTTTCTGTGAATCAAGAGTATTGTCCCTGTCTGAGGGAGAATTCTGGCAAAGAGATTTTACTGGGAGAAAGAAGTTTTGGTGCACAAGACAAAGTGGTCTGGAGTGTATGGGGCTAATTGCTGGTCTCTGTTTCTTTAGTTGCATTCAAGGATGCATTTACTGGACAACAAGCTCTGGCACTAGGGCTCGCTTTTTTCAGGGAACGAATCCTCCTTGTTGCAAGGCAGGGAGCAACAAATGAGCAGAATTGCTGCCCACATCGTGATTGCCTTTAGCACTGTCAATCCATATATCATACATTATCACCTCTATTCCCTGCTGGCAGCCCCTCTCTACACTTTGCATATGTGTGGGTGGCCCAATGCGATTGACTCAAGCACCACTGATATCCAGGGTGGTTTGCTTGCACACAGTGGTCCATCGTACTGCAAGGACCAAGTAGCAGGACTAAGGTCTCATTATCTTCTCCCTTCTGCTACATCTCTGTCTTGCTGCTGGATCAGCTCTTCAGCCTCTCCTCTGCTGTTGCTGCAGACACAGTGTCGGTATCCTCCATTCTGCATTTCTTGCCATGATACTATCAATCTAATCTTACTGTCCATTGTTTCTGTAATTAATGCATTGGCGCGTGACAAATTGCTAAACAGAGGAAAAACAGAGAGTTGTCTTTAAATTCTATGGATCCCAAACGGAAACTGCAGAGAGGAGAAGAAAAAGACAGCAGGTGTCCAAGCAAACCAATTGTTGTCACTGGACTCAAGAATGACATTCCAAGAGCAGATCCTTTTTAGCAGCTGTCCAGTTGGGCAGCTACATTTGCTGCAAACAAAGTGACTTACAACTCCCTTTTCCAAATATAATAGGTAAACTAAATCCCTTGGATTTTCCTCAATCTTACAGTAAATAATAACAATAAAGGTATATGTATCCCATTGATTTTAATGTGTTCTGTTTAAGTATCCTTCTCTTATAACAGAGGAAGAGCAGAGAAATGAGTTACCCAAGGTCATAATGTAAATCAGCAATTAACTGAAGGTCTCCAGATTTCAGGTCTGCATTTCCACCAATAGATCTCAGTTGCATCTCTGGTAGGAGAGAAGACAGGAAAGGTACTTACTGTCTGATTTAATTTTGTGTAAAATGCAAATGTACAGGAAGTTAGAATACAAAACCACCCAATTTTGCTTTAATCATATGACTGCTTTTGGCCAGGTTTCTTGTTTGTTGTTTTGGTTTGGGTTGGGTTTTTTTGCAGCTTCCTTTGTATGTTTCCTTAGTTGTGGCCTTTCAAGCAGTAGTCTATCTAAAATGATACAAGATTTTTCCAGTTTCTGCTATGGATGTGACCACCAGGAAGATGAAAATTTCCATGGTGCTGGAAAAAGAAGCAAACAAGACATACAGCCAACCATAATAATTACATTTTGGCAAAGTGCTTCGTGGAAAATTTCCCATTGTCATTGTACAAACAATGCACGTTCTCCCATGAAATAGTGTCAGAGTGTTTCTCATAAACATATGCACCATTTCCTCTTCAGAAAGGTCAACTAAAATAGCATCTATCAAAAGGAGCATTTAGAGGCAACCCACCTGTTATTGCCAGCCAACAGCAACTCAGAGAAATGATGCTAGTGTGTCTTCGGGAAAGACAACTGGGTCTCTGTCTGCAGTGGATTTTTACGGTGTAAAAGAACAGACTGGTTGAAATTCACAATCCACTACTTTAAACTAGCTTTGTGAGGCCAAATAAAGTCAGTAAAGATAAATTATTGAGGTTTGGAATAGATGCCTCAATGGAACTATTGAAAAGAGATGTGCTAGCATCTCAACAGAAGAAGTCTTTTGAGCCTTCCTACAAGATCCTTCCATTTAGGGGTCTTCACTTTTGAAACAGAAGTTATTACAATCAGCAGATATCTTCTAAAAAGGCACAGTGCAGCTCAGCCAAAGGTTGTGTTTGAAGCACAAATGGCTTGATGAAATTCTTCAGTCCACGTTATTCAGGACAACAGACACTATTGTGTCTCGGGCTTTATTAACCCCAAATCTATACTGCACCCTATAGCATGTGTTCTATGCATCCCTGATCATATCTCATAAATGAGATCTACAGATATGGGAGAGATGATGATAAAAAGCAAGTTCATTTTCACTCTACAGTATGTTTTGGTTAGGCAATATCTAAATGAGAGAGTGGCACATCACCAGGAAAATATATTTATATTTTCCAATAATGGAAGACTAAATACTGACAACCTGCAAATAATAACTCCCAGGCAAACAAAACTTTGGTCTTTCAGTTGGTTGTGATCTTAGCATTAAAACAAAAATAAAAATAAAAGTTATTATCAAAGTATCTTCCAGGAAAATGAGTCCTCTGGATTTCATTCCAATTTTCAGTCTCCCCCCACTATTCTAAACCACCTCTGCAATATGGGAATCCTAAGTATATGTATGTATATGTATTTTTATACATATGTATATAGATCCTTTGAAGAAGGTATCCTTTAGAAATCTGCAGTTAAAGACACCGAATGGTTCAGAGGAGAACTATGTCAGGGTAGGTACTGAAGAAACAGTACTGAAAGGTTTCTGAGTGACTATAATGCATATGACAAATGGAAAGGGCCACTGAAATCTGAAGTCTTACAGAGGAGAAGTTTAATATGCAGGTCATCAGGGAGAGGAGGAAGAATTGGACAACTTGAAGGGCAAATCATGCTAGAATTCTGTGCAAGCCACTGAGCACAAATGACAAATACACCCAAAGACAACACTCATGTGCACAAATACGCCGTATAATCCCAGACACTGTAAGAAACATGTAAACATTCAAGCTTGCATTTGCATACATTCTGAAAATGCTAGAGGACGTTTTTGCAAGCTATTATTTAATTTATTCACAAGGTCGATTTGGAAACAGTGTTCAAATGTTTTGGAAATACGTCAAGAACATCTTTTTATTTCATGGTATTGTGGTAGCATCTCATTATATTAGTCTAATATGAATGCAGCACAATGAAAAAGCTATTGTGATGGTATTGTACTAGGCTAAATAGATAGAATGTTATTACAGTACTGTAAAAGGAAAGATTTATAGGTTAGCATTTGCATTTATGAGTAAGAACAGCACATGCTGCCACATACTTGGCTATTTGGACTCCCAAGGAAACTAAACCTTTTGTTATATTCAGAGTTATCAGACATTTGAGCAGTGAATGACCCTGCTATTGCTGGAAAAAAGCAGCAGCAAGGGAGAATAGGTGTGTTGACTCTGCTTCTGGAACAGTTTCTGCTGCCACACTCCCCAGAGGTTTTATCCCCTTTCAACAAGAACATCAGGGTCCCAGACAGAGAAGGATCCAATTGCACATCAAAGCAGCCTTTTTTTTCAGGATGGACAACTAAGGGGCACAATTTTAATTTCTACAGAAATGCATCCAGCAGGGAAACAAAACTACCTTGTATGAGCTGAGGAATGCCTTTGCCTTCTCCAGGATATTTTCCACTGTGATTAGAAGAGAGGTGATGGAGGAGAGCTGAGGAGATTTCTCTGTTTCCTTGCTAAAAACATTTTGCCAAGTATAAGAGGTTTTCAGTAGGACATCCCTTTATCCCCTTCTCTCCCTTGCTGAGTTTGGATTGATGAGATCTATGAGTTTTCTATTTAAAGGAGAAAATCCCTGTTTGCTTTCAACTTAGGTGAATAAATTTGATCTGGAGAGGAAAAATCCTGAAAGCCAGATCCTCAGTGTTGTAATCACCACAGTTGTGCTGACTAGAATGAAACTGCACTGATTTGTATCAGCTAAGGCTCTGGTCCAATACCACGAACACACCTTTGTAAGCCACTAAACATCTCTCCATGCTATGTCTCTTGCAAGAATAGGTATTTTAGTGACAGCTGCTTCCAAGAGGAAGTCTAATATAATAATGAAATATCTTAAAAACAGGAAATAGCACTCTGCTCTGGAATAAAGGCTTGATGGAAAGCCTATCAAAACTGGTGGGGACAATACCATGACATCACATGGGTTTTGGATAGTTCCTAAAAATCACAGAATCACAGAACCACAAAACATGCTGAGTTGGAAGGGACCCACAAGGATCATCGAGTCCAACTCTTAGTCCTGCACAGGACCATCCCTAGGAGTTACACCATGTGCCTGAGAGCATTGTCCAAACGTTTAAATGAATTTTAAAATGTGTCTGAAGGAAACAGGTGCTTCATTCTTGGTAAAGACTGCTGTAAGTGAGATATTAGCTCCTTAGGCCCTACTAAAAATCCCAAATAAGATAACAAATGTGAAAGACTTTCACATATAAGTGAATTCTAGAAATAGACTTAATATGGAATTTTCAATCGATCTGGACAAATTCTGGTTGCTTTCAAGAATCGCATCCTCTTGTTCACTTTGACAACACATGTATTGATTGATTGTCAGTCTGGAAGAATGGTTTTTCAGTCTTATTTTATAGGGCAGATATCTTTGTTTAACAAGGGATACCAGCCTGTGAAGTGTTGGATGTTTTCTGTCAGATGTTGAATGTCTTCATTATTGTTGAAAGCACTCCACATCCTGCAGCGGTTGGTCAGCAAGTCAGGAGAACAGTGTTTGGAGAAAGCACTGCCCTCTCAAAGGAGGAGTTGGCAGTCTGTTCTCCTCCTCACCAAGAGTGAGCTCGTAAATACACTGGACTGTATTACCAAATCATAAAATCATAGAATATCCTGAGATGAAGTCCAGACTCCTGGTCCTGCACAGGACAACCCCAAGAATCAGGCTGTATGCCTGAGAGTGTTGTCCAAACACTCCGTGAACTCTGACAGGCCTGGTGCTGTGACCACCTGTCTGGGGAGCCTGTTCCAGTGCCCAAACACCCTCTGGGTGAAGAATTTTTTCTAAACCCGCCCTGATGAAGCTTCATACCATTCCCTGTGGTCTTGTCACTGGTCACCACAGAGAAGATATCAGTGCCTCTGCTTTCCCCCATGAGGAAGTTGTAGACTGCAATGAGGTCTCCCCTCAGTATCCTCTTCTCCAGGCTGAACAGACCAAGTGACCTCAGTCGCTCCTCATACAGCTTCCCCTCAAGGCCCTTCACCATCTTCCTTGCCCTCCTTTGGACACTCTCTAATGACTTAATATCTTTCTTATATTGTGGTGACCAAAATTGCACACAATATTCAAGGTGAAGCTGCACCAGTGCAGAGCAGAGTGGGACAATCCCCTCCCTTGACCGGCTGGCGATGCTTTGCCTGATGCCCCTGAGGACATGGTTGGCCCTCCTGGTTGCCAGGGCACTGCTGACTCATGTTCAGCTTGCCTTTGACTAGGACTCCCAGGTTCCTTTACGCAGATCAGCTAACCAGCATCTCATTCCCCAGTCTGTACGCACATCCAGGATTGTCCCATCCCAGGTGCAGAATCGAGCACTTATCTTTGTCAAACTTCATACAGTTGGTGATTGCCCAGCCCTTTAATTTTTCTAGGTCTCTTTGCAGGGCCTCTCTGTCTTCAAAGGACTCAATAGCTCCTCCCATTTTATTATCACTGACAAATTTACTTAGCGTTCCTTTGGGGCCCTCATCCAAGTTATTTATGAAGATGTTGAAGAGAACTGGCCCTAAGATGGATCCCTGCAGAACCCCACCAGTGACAGGTTGCCTGCCTAATGGAACCCCATTTACTATAAACCTGTGCACCCAACCAGTGAGCCAATTGGTCACCCACTGCATGATGTGTTCATCCAGGTGTTTGCTGGACATTTTGTCCGGAAGGATCCTGTGAGAGACAGTATCAAAAGCTTCACTGAAATCCAAAATGATTACTTCAACTGGCTTCCCTTGATCAACTAGGTGGGTTACCTTGTCATAAAAGGAAATTAAGTTTGACAAGCAGGACTTTCCCCTCATGAAGCTGTGCTGGCTCTGACTGATGACTGCGTTGTCTTTCAGGTGTTTTTCAATACCTCACAGAATAATCTTCTCCATAATTTTACCAGTCACTGAAGTGAGACTGACAAGCCTGTAGTTTCCAGGGTCATCCTTCTTGCCCTTCCTGAAAGTTAGGACAGTATTAGCCAGCTTCCAGTCAGCTGGGGCCTCTCTGCATTCCCACGACCACTCAAAATTCAATGAAAGAGGCTTCACAATGACATTAGTCAGGTCTGAGTATTCCCAGACTAATCCCATCAGGCCCCATAGACTTATAGTGATCCAACTGAAGCAGCAGATCCCACACAAGTTTAGGGTTGACTGGGACTTTATCATTCTCACAGACATGGTCCCCCAGCAAAGGGCACAGGCACCCCTTTGCCTGTCATCAGTGCTGAAGACAGAAACAAGGAAAGCATCAGACCTTTCTGCCTTGTCTATGTCCCTGTTTGTGAGGGACATAGACATCCTGTAGTGGGCCAATGTTATTTCTGCATTGCCTTCTGCTATTAACATACTTAAAGAAAATCTTTTTATCACCCCCTAAAGTACTGGCCACCCTCAAATCCAATTGAGCTTTGGCCGCACAAATTTTCTCTCTACGGTAGTGAGCAGCATCTCTATATTCCTCTCATGTCACCTGACCTTGCTTCTACTGGGCCTATACCTTCTTTTTTTTGCCTCAGTTTCCAAAGAAGATCCTTGCTCAGCCAAGATGTCCTTCTGCCTTGCCTGCATGACTTCCAACACTTTGGTATTCCCTGCTCCTGCACTGCCATTCGGAGGTGGGGCCTAAAAAGTGACCAGCACTGATGGACCCAGCACCTTCAAAAGCATTTTCCCTGGGGACCTTACTAACTAGTTCCCTGAGCAACCTGAAGTCTGCTCTCCTCATATTCAGGGTTGAAGTTTTGCTGGCAAGTTTTTGTCCTGTTAATGGAGATTTTAAACTTGATCCCTTTGTGGTCACTGTGGCCAAGATGGCCATCCAGCACTGCCTCACTCACAAGATCTTCTCTGTCAACAAGAAAAAAGTCAAGGAGTGCTTCTTTTCTAGTTGACTTTCTTAGCACCTATACCATGAAATTGTCATCCATTGCTTTAGGGATCTTCTGGATATGTTTGTGCCAGCTGTGTGGTGTTCCCCATCAACACTGGCAAGCTGAAGTCCCCCATGAGGACACAGACAGCTGATTTGCAGGTGTCACTTAGTTCCCTGAAGAATAATTCATAACTGTCATCATCCTGGCTATATGGTCTACAGTAGACTCCCATAATTGCATCCACATTATTTGTTTGTCCCTTAATCCTTACCCAGAGGCTCTCAATCACACCACTGCCAACTGTAAGCTTCATAGATTCCAGTCCCTCCATTACACACAATACTATCACCACCACCCTCCCCTGCCTTGCCTAATCTGCCTGTTCTTCCCAATGAGCCTGTAACCATCCAACATTGCACTCCAGTCACAGGAGTCATCCCCCCAGGTTTCATTTATGCCAATGATGTCAGATGTCTGGCACTGGGCCAAAGCTTCAAGCTTGTCTTGTCTGTTCCTCATGCTGCGCACGTTGGTATAGAAACATTTAAGGTGTGGATTGTTGCAGTGGACACCTCATGGAGCAGATTGAGGGAGGTCACTAGCACTCAGTTTTTCAGGTTTTGCTGTGCCATCTCATTGCTTATCACTGTCAAGCCTGGATTTGTCCCTTTTCCTCTTCCAATATAGTTTAAGACTGTTTAAATAGTCACCATTTAAAGAAAAACACTAGAATCAATATATAACATTTGGTGAGATTTGTAGTTACTTCGCTTCTCCTCCATCTTCTAGTAATGGAAATAACTTTCTTCAGACTTCTCCATTCAAGCCAGCAGACTTCCTCCATTTATGCCAGCCCAGCTGCACACCAGTCCTGCCCCTGCTGGGAAGAGAGTCCCAGTGCTGCTCAACCTCAGAAACTGTCTTACATTGTGGAGGACAGTAAAAGTCTGAGGAGCACTGTGTCATAAACCTTTCTGCAGCAATGAAATCTCTTAAACCACAGTTTCCTCCCAGCTACCTTAAAAATTTTGGTTGAGTTTGTTCAGAAAAAAATCTGCTGAGGAATCCATGGTACAGTAATAAAACAATAAATATGTATATATGTGTATATATATATAATTAGAAGATATAGGCCACAAAATCTTTTTTTCTAAAAAAAGCAAAAGAGATAGAATTTTTAGGATGCTTACTAAAAATTTTATCCAACCTATTGATTTTAAGTAGAGGTCATCAGATATTATGGGAAGTATAATATATAACCAACAAATGAATGGAAAGATAGAGAGGCAGACAGACAATTATTGATTAAAACAACATATAGAGCTTTACATACCTGAGAAAGGCCTTTTCCCTTCCCAAAAAGATATATGTATCTAAATATAAATCTTTCATATGATTTATCCTGTGGGATGCATGAGGAGTTCTTTGATTTTAGCAAAATTACAATATCAATGAGCAAATGAATTTTTGCAAAGAAAGAGTTCCTCTTAGAGTTAGAAAATATTAGTGATCTGCCTCTTGTTATAAGAAAGCACTGCTCAGAAATAGCAATTAATTCTGATCAACGTTTTAAGTGATTATTTAAGACCAATTCATTCACATCAAAATTATTTTAAAAAAACCATTTGGAATTTTATTATCACAGAACCCATCTTTGTAGGTGGACTCAAACAGAATTAATTTCTGATTTTGCTGCCCCCATCTTATTCTTGTTAAGCCTTGTTGCTGACTATTGAATTACAAATTGTTCCAAGATTAATGATGAAGTTTAAACCATTGAACTACTAGGTGGGTTTTTTTGCCAGAGAATTCCCATCCATTTGCTACCTACAGAGCTACCAGAGTGGGTCCTGTGCAAAGCCCAGCTGCTTTCAGTCAAAACATACTTGGAAAGTATATTGAATTTTGGTGGCCCCGTGGCAGAATTGGCTACACAAGTCACTGTCACTAGGTGCTTGATACCGGCTAATTGTCCGTGGCTCATTCCTCAACATCTCAAATTTTGGTCTTGTTTTCTGATTATTCTCATTGACCGTGCTATGAAACTAATCAGATAGTTTTAATGCTACAAATCACCTCCAGAGCTCAGGTAGGCAATTTTTTACTTAGTAGGCTTGCGAAAATAAATATTTATACGCATTCTTATTTTCACCATGCAGAAATAAGTCCACTGACTTAAAAAAAGAGCATATATGATTAAAAGTATGTATCTAGTTAAAGGTCCTGATGATTCAGTACCTTTATGCCAATGAAGAAAATAATAATCAACTTTTCTGTTTCATACTATCATCTCCCAGAAGAATTCAACTCCTGGATACTTGTCACAAGTATCTAGACACTTTTGTTTGATTCTTCTCAGTAGGTCATGTCTTCAAAGAGTAATCATGCTGCACATTTGCAAATAGAAATATTTGTTAAAGCCAACTTTCATCCCAAGAGGGATCTCTCCTTGTGAGTGTATTGCTGGATTTTTCCCTGTCACAAGGACATAAAATAGGAAAGAGCTTATTGTTCAATACCAAGCCTGTGACAGACTTCTAACTGGAGAATTGGAGACCATAAAACATCAAATGATCGTATCCTTCAGTCCTGCTATCAAGCTTGAAAGGAAATGATTTGATTCATTAAGCATTCCACAGGTTAAAAACAAATTATCTCCATTTGTATTTATTTGCAAATCTAAAGAGCTATCGAGCTCACAGACCTCTTCTGGACTATTAAAACCATCCAACACCAATTTTAAGAGTGCTCAGGAGGCAGCTTGCAAACAAGTAGCACCCGAAACCAGGGACAGACTTTCTGAGAGCTCCATCTACAACACATTGAGTTTATTTTGGGACACAAACAGGAACCAAGCCCTCCTGAAAATCTGTGCCTCATTATGAATTCTGAGTATTATTAAAAATCTGATTCTCATTGAAGATGCTGAGTACTTGAAAACTCAGTGCTAGGTTCTCTTGAATTTCCTGTTGGAGAATTGTTAATATGACAGGCAAGGTTTTTGAGGTAGAAATGTGTTTGAAAGGAATTTTGAGATACATATCCAGGTACCAGAATACCTTCTTAAAATATGTTTAAAACACTGGTGTAGGAAAAATATGGTGACTGTTTTGTGGTCACATCATTACATCTCCTGCACTCAGTGGCATCATAGAGCTACAGAAATGAAAATGTGAGCAATTTCTAATTAAGAGCTGAATATAAAATATTTTTAGTCCAACTGTTAATAATTATAATATTCTCAAAACAGAAAAAAGCTTGAGGCTGTTTCTGTTGACTAAGGTATCTGGATTAATTGCTGACATGACCTAGTGGTAGAATTGAAGCAAAGACTCGAATTTAGGGACCTTGCACTTTAAAGCTACCAATACGAAGGGCTGTTACAAAGTCCAAAGGCAGTTAAAACAACAGCCTTCTATGTCTGGAAGACATGACTTACACTGGATAAAGCAGTTCAATGCTGAGTATTTGGCTTTATTTTTCCCCTCTGGGCCACACCATTGTTCTGTCATTTTGAACAAAATAAAAATATTTAAAAGGGATAATATTTCTAGGTCTTACAGACTTGCACTCTCTCCTTAGCTCTTCGCAGGAAAAAGAACTATGGTGAGATAAATTAGACATCGCCCTGTGAAAAAGGACAAATTCTAATGGTAAAATACTGTATTTGGGATTAAACACTTCTGGGCTTGTGGATGATCTTCAAATGTTCGAATATTTAATGCCTCCATTTTTAAAAGGCATTTGGACAATGCCCTTAATAATATGCTTTAACTTTTGGTCAGCCCTGAAGTGGTCAGGGAGTTGGACCAGATGATCCTCACAGATCTCTTCCGACTGGAACTGTTCTATTCTAGTCCATTCTATTAAGTGATAGTCCTCTATGGGGACTGATGAGGCCAATAAGAAACATAAAAAATATTTGACTTTTTGAAAGGATAAAAAAATTGCAAATCTTTTGGGAGGACACCACTGGGATTCACCAGGAAGAATCTGCTACATATATAAAAATACAGATAAATCGATGTGTAATATAAGCCAAATATCTTTTAAAAGAACAAGAGGGAGTGTTTCCCATTTATTCCTCAGGTAGTCTGCAATGTCCTGTCTGCATTGTAACGTGTGAAACATCTGGGTCTGATCTAAGACTGCTATTCCACCAGCTGTGCTAGATAATTTGTCCCTTCTCAGGTGCAGCGATGTGGACACTGGTTGCATAATGAGCCTGCAACCTTCTATCTCAGGTGCTTGTTGTAGGGAAGGCTCCGGTTCCTCTTCTTTCATGTGATTTATGATTGCTTGTTTCCTTCCTCTGCCTTAGGTGGAAGTTAAAAGTATCAGGACTTTTGAGGAAGATTTCAGTGGAGACCAGCAGTGCCATGTCCGTTTCCTCCTGCTAGTGGTGACTGTTTGGTGGATGAAAGTTCCAAGGACAGTCTTGGCCTGGCCCAGCTGCAGGAAAGTGTCTAGGGCAGATGAGAATAGGTCTGCCTATCTCTCTGGAACATCTTTTGTTCCACCCACTAAGAGCAGATAATTTCCATCTGCGGCATGCTAATGCAGGGTAACAGGGAGGTAAGATGGCCATATAAAATCATCTGTTTCATTTCATCCGAATCAGCCCAGTGAAAAATTAGTCTTACACCCACCAACGCCCTTAAAGGGATATGCTCCTTTTAATATGTGAGATGAAGAACAGGAGGAGGATAAGAGATGAAAAGGAAGAACTGTGATAACTGTGGGACCTAGAAGCTATAGTGTGCTCAATTAATTAGAATCTTCTCTTGTTTAAAAAAAATGGTCTCTCTGTGCACATATTTAAAAACTGGTAATAAAATATCACTACTGCACCACTATGGAGTCTCTTTGAGATGCTCAATGAAATACTTGAATTACAAAGTAACAATTTCTATTGTTAGGAGTTGCTGCTATTCTCTTTTTATTGATGTCATAAAGTAGGTATTTATGAGATGAGGTTATTAAGATCAATAGTATAAATGGAACACCTAATTCTCTCTTTTTCAGGCCAGCACAAAGCATTCCTTGGGTGGAATATGTGAGAATAAAAGGGGACTGGATACTGTCAGTTAACCCTAATCCAAATGCAAAGAACTCACTCTATTAACAATGAGTCATTTTTTACATGTTTCTCAGATCTAAAACTATCTCGTCCCTAAGTAGCCTTTATGAAACCTACAGATTTGAATTCATTCCAGGATGGGATTTGCCACATTTACAACTAACATCAAAACTCTATTTTTGTGTTTTTTAAAATAAGAAAGGGGAGATAGGACATTTTATTTTAAAATCCATTTAGTGGTATGTTTTTAATAAATATGATCCTTCTTTGTGAAAAATGTCCTTTTGCAAAGACCAAAAACCTGATTTTTGTGCTGATACTGAATCTTCTCATCTACTGAATAGTGACCTGCAAAGAGACTATGATATGGACTGGGTTAAATCTATATACTAATGAAGAATTGGACCTTTATTTATATATAGGTTACCTTGCTCAGACCAAGTTGCAAAAGACAATATTTCTGAGCAAATGCAGTCACCAAACTCTCAACTATTTCTAGTGATCTGTCTCTCGTTTCCATTTCCCTTTTTCACTTGTAATCAGCAGCATCATCAATCACTGCTAATTTTAGCTCATGATTAAATAATATCAGCTTAGTTTAGTGGTCATCATTAAGGGAAAATATTTGCCAACAGCTGATATCACATTGTTCTTTTTAATGACTCTGCTCCTAGAATTCCATTCTACAAGCATTCAGTAACATAATAAGATTTTCATACAGGAGCAGGGTTTAAAAAATTCTCCAGTCATGAGATGCTACAGAAGATAGCAATTGCTCTGCATTGCTAAATGAAGAAAAAAATCATGTAAGGTTTTTCTCTCAAATTTATGTTAAACAAAGTACTTAGAAAAGTTGGATTAACTTCAGCAACAAAAATAATAAAAAATACAAAATCAACACTTTTATTAAATAATCAGAGCATATTATCATTCTAGTATTGCTTACTCTGAATTAATCATATGTTTTAATATTAAAGATGTGGCTTTCAAAAACGTACAGCAAAAATTCTCATATTTTAAAACCTCAAAAAGCACACAAAAAATCTTTAACATCTTATTTCAGAGAGATACATTTTTCTTTATCTTAATTGTTTAGCTTGCAGTTGTGTACAATGAGTTCACTCAAATCATTAGCAAACTGAGACATGAGCATCCACTGTAGCTCTTCCCACTGAAACTGTCGAATGAGAAAAAATTCCAATACCTCACAGAGTTTTCCAATGTGGCTACACATAAAAACTTTGTATCCATCTAAGCAATTGTTACCAGACACAACAAATTTGCTGTGAAACTTAAAATACATAATCTGTTACATCCAAACACTAGCAGTAGTAATTGACTGGTAAAGTCTTTTCTATGTTGCTTGTACATCTCCGAGGGTTGTAAACATCATAGAAAAGATACCTATGATTTTGCATTGTCAGCTTGTCTGATGACTGAATGGTGTACAAAGCAGTGCTTGGATTGGAGGAAAAGGTATGGTGAAACTCAGCTCTGTGGTGTGTCCCCAGACACAGCCCCCACACGCCTGGGGCTTCTGCTCACCCCTCTTCTCTGTCCTCGGGCACATTCCTCCTGGGTGTGCAACCAGGTGCTGTGAAACCTTTGCAGGGCTAATACAAAGCTAACATTTGTGTCATGCTGAAAGGTATTTGAGGAGGAAAAGACCCCTGCTTGTCTGCCAGGCTGTCTATTCCCCACACTGTACTCAAAGCCTCTTTACTGTTGTGCCACAAAGTACGAATCAGAGAGAGCAGGGAACAAAAACCTTCTAGATGGCAAATCTGAGTAACAACGTGAGAGCTACATACTGTGCAATGCCATTATACAACTTCAAATCTTTTGTTCCAGAGAACATTATATACCTATTACATGCTTAAATACAGGCATTGCTATAGCATAATTAAAATGTTTGTGATCACAGAAATAAAAGGAGAAGTTAAAAAGCAACACTGTATTACCTCTGTAGGACTGCGAAACCTTGGCTGTAGGCACAGAAAGAAAAGCCACCAGCATGAGGCAAGGAGTATACAGGCCTTTGGTTCTATCTGAAAAAACAAGTTAATAGGTAGAAGGGCAAATCTCTGTTGGTATATAGCTGTAGAAGACTAGTTTCTCTTAGCTCTGCAAGCATGGTTCCTTGAGCAGTGTTTTCATACCTGAAATGTTGCTGTGGACATGATAGAAGGCACTGGCTTTAAGTGGGAGCTGTGTGACTCTGCAATCATACTTGTTAAGCTGTGCTAGTACTTGCTGTAGTTTCTTCTCCTGTACTGAATAAAGAAACTGTACATTTTGTCAAAAGAAAAAAAAAGATAAAACTGCTAAAATACTTCAAATACTTCAATGTTCAAATGTTAGTTTGAGACCTAGGGTTCTCAAATGTATTGATTTTTTTTCATGAAAGCAGACACTAATTTCCACTTAGGAAAAAAAAATAATTTTCCATAGGGAAACGTACAAGTGAGCACTTACACAATCAGCTTTATTCATAGCTTTACAGATAAATTGTTGCAAACACCATGCAATTTTAGGCTTTCTTTTGCTTAAGAATTCTAGAGAAGTCCATAAGTGAGATTGTTCCCACAACTGGGAATCCTTGGTTTAGCTGACAAAGACCTAGCTACAATGTTCCAAGGATGTAGAATTAAATGAGGACTTTGTCCTTCTTTTCCAGTCTGATCCCAGAAGATGGTTGGGCTAGATTATTTTCTATAATGTGTTTTGCCACAGTCTCTAGAGAGGACCACCTCCTTAAAAGGACAGCATAGTAATCTAATAAAAATCCAATCTATGGAGATCCATTACTGTGCAACTGAGAAAACCAAACCAAACAAGATACTAATATAAAAACCTCAGTGAATTCCTTGGTGCATTTTATGTACTACAGCATTTACAAATGACCACATGGATCGTGTAATATCATCTACTGTGGAGAGTTTCTTTTATAGGTCCCTGTGGACTGAAATGTTTAGACACAACAGAGCTGAGCACAGGGGCCAGTTGTAGATTTAACAGGGAATTCTTCTGGTTTTATGGGCTTGTATGTCAGCCATATCATTGCTTTAAAAATTGCTTTTGTATTTAATAGTAGGAGAGCTTGACCCGAATGTAGTAACAACACATGTATCCCTTTAACTGAGCTCTGCAAAGGATTGCAAATTGAAACGTAGAGAGATATTAGCTCTGTGAGTTAAGATGTCATTAGCTGCCCAGGAAGGGTAACTTTGTCAATTGTCATTAACACGTTTTTTATGCTGGTACTTTAGAGATCAGAAGTGTTAACCTGGAAATGGCATTCTGATTTAAATCTCTTCAACGTTTGGAAGGATTGGTCATTTCTTCATACCTCATTGCTCTTTGAGGAGAGTCCTTCCTTTGTTCAGTATCTGTAAATTGCCTGGATGTGGATCTCACTTAAGAAAGGAGAAAAAGATCCTGAGTTACTCAGATCTGTCATAAAACTGTCACTTTTGATTATTGCTTAAATGTTGGCTGCATGCTGAAAACTGTATGTTCATGCAGCACTTGCCCAGTTCAGGGGGGGTTTTATAAAAGGGAAATTGTTGCTCTGAAGGGAGATACCTGTTAACCTTATTCATTTGTAAAACTGGTTACATATTTTGGCACTCGCCTGTGCAGCCTGACACTTTCAAAGCTTTTGACAAGATGAAGAAGATATATGGTATTTATGTAAGGTTCTCAGAAAGTGCAGATTCAGAGCAAACTTTATTAGCTACACCTGAGCTCCTCTGTGTTAACCAACAACTCTTTGCAGGAAAGACTTCAGATCTTCTGCCCTTTGACCTTTAACAAAATACAAAGCTGGGATGCAGGTGATATAGGACTAACAATTAGTAGTTCCAGCTTTACACGTTTTGTTATTCAGATGTCCTCTACCAGGCTACAGGTTGTATGGAACAGAAGGTGGAAAACAAGCAGCTTGTCATGAGATGTTTAACTCCTATGCACGCCAACTCCTAGAACAGTGAAAGATTCATTCTGCAACTTATTGGACTAAGTTTTGTATGATTGTCTACATTCTGCTTTATAGTCTAGGAATAACCTCTAAATAATGGCAAACTGAAATTAAAAATATTGTACACGTCTGCATATATAACTCAGATTTTTTTTAAGTAATATGTCTTAAATTCATATTTAATTGTATTTAATCTGGCAGGTATTTTTCTACAGTTAGCATTGGAGTCTCACCATGTCAGGAAATTCATCGACAAAAACTGCAACAGAGAAGAATTAATGGATTAAAAAGTATTCATTTTGCATTTGTTGTGTAGTCATTATCATTATGGAGGATCTGGTTTAGAATTGAAAAATTATTTTCACCAAAGTTTTTGCACAGATTCCTCATACACTAAGATCTTGACACATATTAGAAGAAAATTATGAAAATCAAATGAGAGATTTTATCATGACCAAAATTCTTTGCCAAGAGAAAGAGTTGCTTTACCTGAGCTGTGTATCTTCCTGGTTAAGGTGCAAGAAAGAGCTTTCTATAAGTTGGAAAAGAGTAGAAATATAAGATCAAGTGATGAAGATAGGCAGTCATTGGCCTGAAGCTGAACTGAGACACAGCCTGTCTCCAGAAGCATGTTTGATGAAACCATCTGAAATTTCTGAGGACTGAGACCCTCAGCAGTTTCTGATGTTGGACAGCCCAGCAAGAGTTATACCTCATGACACTCAGGACCAAATACCATACAGTATGTCTGGCTCACTTTTTCAATGCTTGAGCAATTAATGTGTCTAGGACACATTGCATTTGCTGCACAAGTGGTTCACAGCCGGGTTGTGGACATGCTATGAACCTAATGATCCATCCCTGATGTTGACTAATGCTAATATGGAGGGTGCCAAGAAGAGGGAATAAAACTGAAGATGAAATGATAATAAGGATTTCTGGGATTTGTTGTGAAAGCAGACGTTGCCAGTGTCTTTAAAATTTTTTAAGGTAATCTGTTTCAACAGTTGATTTCGCACAGTTTTTTGTGCAGGACTAAAGTATCCACTGCAAGACAAAACTGTCTCATTTGATATTCTACAACAGTTCCACCATGGTCATCTTCCTCATCATATCATCATGTGTTCCCTTTGGAGGACTTGTACAGTGCTGCTTCACATTGCATCTTTCCTTGAAGGCTACCTTTCTTGGAAAATATTGCACAGTTTCAGGCTGTTGCCTGCTTCTAGAGACTTCTGCTGGGACAGACACAGAAAAAATACTTCCCCAGTTTAGCCTAACCTCTGAACCTCCCTCTCTACCTCCAGACTACCCATATTTTCTGTTCTACCTTCCAACCCTACTGTTTCACAGCAAGACTCTTGGATTTTTCCCCTGATTACATACAAGCTTTGCAATATAACTGCTGTATTGCAGGCTGGGATTTCATATATTGTAATCAAGTATGATCAATTCACTGCGGGTGCTATGGCAGGCAGAGGACGATGCAGTCCCTGGTTTCTAAGTGCTCCCAACCTAACCTTTAAACATTGCTACCAAGAGAGGTGATTGGCAGTGCCTTCTGTACTGTGAGGAGATAATTGTGGTGCTATGGTATAATCAAGTGAGACTCATTCTGTATTTTTGCTATAGTGGAAAAAATTCTGATAAGAGCCATATGGGGTAAAAGACTAGGGTTACAGCAATACAATTACAGGGTTGTTTTATCCAAGCATAGGTGTGACTGAGACAAGTGAATTTTTCTACAATATATGCATGCAGGCAAAAAAATCGAAAAGACTGTGGACTCTATTTCTAACTCAACTTCCTGTGACCACTGAAGAATAGAAGAATTTTCAATGAGGAATTAATGTTATGAAGAGATTTAATATTACATAGCTCATGGCACATGAAAGATCCTTAGCTCTTAGCTCATGATAATCCGGATAGAATTTAACCTACAAAACTTAAAAGGTGAGTCCGCTTTACTTTTAAGAAGAGAAAAAAAGATCTATCTTATGCTGTCATTCAGGTCCAATCCAAAGTTCTTAAAGTTAACAGGTCTCTTTCCTTTGCCTTCAGTAGGCTTTGGATCAGATCCTGATAGTCACAACTCCAAACAGTGTGATATGTAAAAGTGCCTTTTTTAAGTGCTCCTTGCAATCAGATAAAACTCTTTCCTAAATAGCATCATTCAATATACAGATTGTAGCAGGTAATTGTAATTGTAAATTACCATAGCAAGCTTAGAATCAACTATTTAAGTACTCACCTGGCAAAACCGCAAAAGCTAACTTTTCCCCTCTTTACTTTCCAGTATATATTTCATTTTTCATGGCTCCTTAACTCAGACATTGCAGTGGGCAATTAGGATTGAATCTTGGCATAGACGTTGTCAGCCTCCAAGCAAATATTTGTCATTTAGAAATCATGGGGCTGTTGAATAAGACTTGGCAAACTGTTCTAAAACTGCATATATGGCAGCTCTATTTTCCAAGTATTAATGCACTGGGTCCTCACACTTTCTGGCAAAACACACTCCCATGTACGTGTGTGCAAACACACAAAATACACAAATATCCTCTCCCTGCACATCAGTACTCTTCAGAATATCTTGGTGATGACTGAATGTCAGAGATCTGAGTATGAACATCGTTTTGGATGTGCCTTCCATACAAAAGACTGCTTGGTATTTTGTGTTCACTGGCATTACAGAGTCTAATCCCTCCAAAAGGGGTCTTAACAACTAATATTCACATAGGCACACACTTTTAAAGCACGCACTTCAAAAATATGGAAATAGAAACTTAAAAAAGTAAATTTATAATTTCACACCTAAAAAGAATGTAGAACATTGGGCTTTTTAGAAATGTCTCAACAACAAGGGGGGAAAAGGAAAGGAAGGACAGAGGTGTTTTAAAAGACTTCACAATACCTAATGTTTAATTATCTAATTATAATTATCCATTTATAGCTTCATCTTGCCAACTGCAGAAGCACAGAGAAGCCTTCACTATTGTTGAATTTAGGGGGAGTTGAGGCTGACCAGCAGCTTGCAGGATGTCTCAAAATTGGTAAAACTGGCCTCTTGAACACACAGTCTTGGTGCTTCATGATCAGCGAATGACACTGCAATGGATGGGAGTAACTCACAGCCAGGAATTCACTTTTTAAAGTTGAGGAGAGTATTAGGGATGAGCATAATAATGAAAGGAGGCATTCATGCCAATCCAAACACAAGAGGCTTAAAGCCAGCACAGTACCAGAAAGAATGACCTAAAAAGAGTGCAGGTCTACTCTCTGCCAGTGCAAAGATATTTTATCAGCTTTCTTCTTCAGCGGCTCTAAGTGACTCAATATATTAACTCATATGGCAGACACTACACTACAATAAAATATAACCAGTTGAATTTGGGGCAGATTGGAAACTTTAATTTAAAAATGTCCATGCTTGTCAATTCAATTAAATGAGAATTTACTGGCAAGACAAGCTAAGTAAGTCTTGCCAAAACGTAAGAAAAAGGCAGACTCATCAGATAACTGCCTGAGGTAGGTATAACTCACCAGACTAAGCATTTCCTTCAATTTTAAAAGATTCCTTCGCTGCATCCATATGTCAGTATGGATGACATACCTGTTCCCCTGAACTGGGAACAGGTTCTGCCATTGTAATGGCAGGATGGCCTGTTTTGCCATCCTGCTCCTCTTTCACTCAGTGTCAGTCTAAATCCTTCCTCTTTTATTTTGATGTGACAGTGAGACACAGTGAGGTGTTCATTTCTGCCCAGTCTCTAACTGACAACCCAGCCCTCTTATGACCTAATCTATGTATTTTCCAACAGCCAAAACTAACAGATTTTCCACAGGTGTGAAAGGACAGACCACTGCTACCAAGGGTCTCTCCTGAAGCTCTTACAGTGAATAGCATTGTGTTGGGATTTTGGTTTGAGTTGCTTTTAGAAACTTTATACACCAATAAAAATTGAGCTGTGATTATGTGATTAGAACTTGTTAGAACTAACTATAATATAGATCAGAGTTAACTGTTTATTGAAACACACTGTGAGAGAGATGTAAATTACCCCTGAATCAGAATAACCTGGTGGTGAAGTACTAGCAGATCTTGGTGAATGTGTTGTCAACAATTCTCACAAACAATGCAAACATTTTTATACAGTAGATTCTTTTCTTTTTAAATGACCATGGGTCCTGTTCTGTCTTTTCAAGTTATCCATTTTTCCAAAGAAAAATGAGGTACAGCTGTATGGACTTTTGCAAGTAGAAATTCAAAAATCCTTAAATCTCCTATTTTTTAAAAACTGTTTTTATTCAATATAGCTCCATTCCATAAGGTCTATTTTGGTGGCAGGGCTGAAATTTCCCTATGGGTGAAAAACCTAGGTGATTCTAAGCTGCGCTTAGATTCTAGTGCTCTGTGTATCCCAGAATACCTTTATGTACCAGAGGAGGTTTTTTTAATTTATTTTATTTTAATGTCAAAAGGTAAAGCTCTGGTTTAGTAAATGTTGTACTGCCCCCAATCTTCCACAGATTGCCAGCAAAACACAGAGCATTCCTGACTCATTTTGCACCTAGAAGTTTCTTTGTCCCTTCAGGTATCGTCTAAATTGTTTCTCAGCATTTTTCCATTCCAGCAGGAAAAAAAAATATGTAATTGTTCATAACTGCCCAAAAATGAAGAACACAGAAAATGCATTCTGGGATGTCACCTTGTATCATAAAGAAGGGAAAGGAAAATCATCTCCAAATACATCTCTTGCATAAAAGGCATTTCCCTAGTATTGGACTACACTTAAAACTTTCACCTTCCCCACATGCAGTCAGTATTCACCCTTTCTTTTTCTTGCCTGGGAGAATGGCTCTGTTTTCATTGTGAAAGTCATGTCCTCAGTTAGCAACAAAACCAGAAGAGACTGCGTTGTTAAAAGGTACCACAGTCTACCATGATCTACAAACACGAGGAAAGTATGGCCTGGAGAACAACTCTACCATCTATTCCAACTGCATCATGTGAGGACTGTCAGTGCTTGCTCTGCCTTCCTCCTTGAGATTGCCAGTCATGTTGTTAGTTCATACATGTTACTTAACACCAGGCAACGTCATGGGGGGACACTCAAGTGAGTTGAGTCAGGATCACAGGCAGAACTATCAGGTTAGCACACAACTCCACTGAGTTGTACCTTGTTCCTCAGCATTTATTTCAAATAGATTTTATCCTGACTATGACAACATGGGTATTCTTTTGCTACCAGGCAGTATCCCTGCATTGCACTCATCATGCAGGGGATGCGTCCCCCTAGAGCCAGAGCAGTAGGACTCCGGGATGTGACCCTGCATAGCCTAGGACACGGGCTAAAAAACACCATCCAAATTCACATTAGAACTCAAGGAAACCAGAAGACTGTAAAAAGTTCTGTTTAATGATGACTCAGGCTACATTTGACCCAACAGTGATAGAAACAAAACCTGGCAAAATTTGGTCTTGGTTGATTAATGTGGCGTTGACAGCACCCTAATGGGTGTTATTAGAAACATGACAATTATTGTGGTGTTTATGGTGCACCTCTATGGGTTTTACAGAATTACTCTTTCTGCACACATCCTAATTACAGAAACATTCAGGAAATGCCTTAACAAAATGAAAAAAGCACTTTCAGGTGAAACTGGCAAGTTTTTGTAAGTTAAATGCAGCTGTAATACATCCTATTGACCAACACACACTAAAATTGCCCAGATAAAATAACGGAAATTAAACTATCTGTTGAATAGCAGCTTATTTAATAAACACCACTCATCCTGTGTTCAGAATAAACCCTGGATCTTACAGGAAAACTAAAAGGCAATTGCATAATTAATATTAATATGAACCATATTCATAAATGGGTTAAATTAAAGCTGAATGGTCAACTTCAATTCTGATATTACCTAAATCTGATTGTTTTACTACTCAGTAATTAAATACTGTTATAATAGTAATAATAATAATAATATTGCATATTGGTTTAATTTTAATTTTTATAACACCGTCTAGAGGATACTCTTTTACAGCAGTGACCATCAAAACTCTGTTCCTAGAATAGCTACAGTAATCATTAGGTCTCATAAAGTAAATATTTCCAAATAATCAACAGCAACTGTATCAAGATACACATCGCATGCTGCAAAACAGACAGGAATTTGGCATGTGTTTCCCTTGCCCAACCATGAACAACAAGCAGTGCAGCACATGGTTGATGTCACCCTATGTGCTTTCCCTCTCCCCCCACCATCAAGGTGGCTTTCAGCCCTGTAGTACTGGTTGCTAATAGATCTGTTTCACAACTTTTTCTTCAAAAGCTCCTTTCTGTTACGCTCCTGGCATCTGTTTCTTTCCCCTTAGGAGCTGCTTAACCTAGGTGCATAACACTGTTTTATAGAGAATCCAAGGCCTGATCCAGCATCCACTGAAGTCTTAGTACGGTTCAGTAGAACTAGATAAGCCAAAGTAAAAGATATAAGGAAGACAAAGAGGTCATACTGACAGGTTTGTCTAGGGAATCTCAGAGGTGCATCAAGAGGCACAGTGACAGAAGGACCACAGCTATCGGTTGTGTGAATCCATGTGCCTGTTTGCAGCTAGTTTGCATCGCAGTAAGCAGCAAACAACAGCCTCTGTGGTTTCTCTCCTCTATGCCATCACTAACCACATTATTCCGTTCTTGCATTCAGAGAGAAATCTTATTTGACCCCAATGTACCTCTGGAGGAAGGTTTTGCAAAACTTCCCCCTGACATTACTGGACAGTGGATGAGGCTCTTATGCAGTTGAAAAAAGCTGAGATGAGTGAGTTTTACATGCAAACCATTTCTCTATAACCTAAGACTAATTTCCCAGGTATCCATATTAAATTGCTTTTGGGCCATGCTACAGGTCTCAACATGGGAAATAAACTTTTATTCTTGAGTTTGATACCTGACCCAGTCATCTTGCTGTACAACCTCTTTTTGTTTATGGTTGTAAAGCTGGAATTGCTATCCCATTTTAAGGCTCGTCATATGAAGTGGTACAAGATTTAGGGTATGAGAAGGTCAACCACAAGAAGTTGAGGTACAGCCCTCAGCTGAGACTTTATAACTGAGTATATACGTGCTTTTAGCCTGTTGCAAAGAAGAAACGAAACTGATTGCCTGAAACCAAACTCACAGTGGATTTAAGCCACTTCCGGGGTAACTAGAGCATTTTTGGTTTTCACATGCATCAGATCTACACGGACATGTCTCAGCAGAGGGGCGGTGAGATGCAAATCAGCAGTCAGGCCTCTGGTTTGTGAGATGTTTGGGACAAGAGCAGTATTTGGTTTTCTATTTAAGAAAACTTGTGTGATGAGTCTTAGTCCATTATTGAAGTTACAAGGCATCAAACTGATAAATATAATAAGGTCTATAAACATTAGTATTCTGGTGTCGTGGACGTTATTGTAACAAGATCTTTTTATTGTGAAGGTTAATTCATTAAGATCTGAAAAACTTTTGGAGGTCCTTGCAAGAAAGGAGTTAAAGAAATGCAATAGTGTTGCTTTGGTATTGTGTTATTTATCAGCTGTCTGGTTACCATTTGTGCTCAGTCCGCAGGTTTCACATGTAAATCAAATGCAATGAGTCTATGACAACTCACAAGATTTACACAGATGGGATCTGACCAGCCCTCTCTGAAGTCACCAGAGGTGGTCTGGGTTCCCTAATGATTGCAAATAGGAGACACAAACATAAATATAATTTACTTTTATAAAACTTTTAATTAGGTTAATAAAAATCTCAGCATAAAAGCCTATAGCTCGTAAAAACTCAGACCCTGTGCATAGCAGAGCTGATGGGGGTCAGGATAATAGCCACAAAGAATTGCATTACCATGCTAATACAATAGGGAAGTCTCCTGTCTCTCTTTTGAATAACCTCTTATGCAAATTTCATATGTTGACCATGACACCAGACCTTCACAGGGCACTGAGTTGTGTTTCCCTGTGCTTACAATATATTTAATTTCAATGCAAAACTGCAAACTCATCAAAACCACTCCTTTCTACCAGCATTCAATTATTTAAATATAAAATATATACAACGGGGGGTTTGCCTCTGAATCTTGCATAAAGTACTTTAGTCAAGATTACAAATAATGTAATATGAAAAGGACAAAAATCTAAGTGGGGAGAAATTTTTAGCTATTAGTTTCCACCTTTCCTCACCCTTAAATGGTTGTTTAAAATAATGATTCCAAAATGCATTTAAGCATACCACAAATATGTATATAAATATATATATTTATATATAATATTTTTATATTTTTTTATATATATATATATACACACACACAAATTGTCTCTACAATAATGAATCTGTACTCTTCTTGACGTCAAAAGCATGTTTATTTGTAATTTGGGTCACTATCTGCCCACTTGCTAAATTGCTTGACCACATGCTAAATATTTGAACTATACAAAGGTTAATTATTGTTATCTAATTACAATATGTTTAGTTTCTCATGCAGATAAAGATGGAATATTTATAAATATACAGGTATTTCATAACATTTATGAAATTTTATCCTCATAATCAAAGAATAGTACATATATAAGAATATTCCATATACACATACATATAAATGCTGTTAACATAGTATTTTATTACTTCATGTGCCATATTCCAGCCTCAGATCTTAGAGATCGCAATGCCAAGGAAGTGGTAAAACACATGAAGATTGTTTTCAATTACTTTCTCTTCCAAAAGAAGAGAAAGTATTTTGTCTTGTACAATGGGACTTGTGCTAAACATATGGAACAATTTTACACTTCTTAGGGAGTAAGCAAACTAGGAATTACTCCTTTAGGTGTTTCTAGAAAAATCCCCCGAAATATAATATTTACTGAAGAAGTACATCCAGTTTTGTGTTCAAAAGTGTGATATATTGAAAATAAGAGCCTTTTTTTTTTAGAATGTGTATATGCTGTCATATCCATACACCATTTTTTTCCTCCAAAATCTAAAAAATTAATGACTTTGTAGTTTAACCTCAGCACTATTAGCACCTGTCTCTATGTTGCCCCAAATAGAATGGCTCCGAAAGACTAACAGGAGCTGCCATCCCAACTGTGACTGCATTGCACTCCTGTTTGCCACAGCCCAGCATTCCAGGACAGGGATCTCTCTGACAGCCACCAGCTGGAGGCATGTGGCACATCCTATAGGAAGTGAGGTTGTACATCCTTTAGGATGGGGAGTTCCACACTTCCAGTGGTCATTCCCAGGGACACCTGTCTCTCTCCCCCTCTCATCTGAAGAAGAAGCAGTGTGCAGGACCCACAGCCAGCTCTGTCTAAATGAACCACACTATCCACTTTCTTTGTGCTGGATGCTGTTCCTTTCAGACTTAGAGCTGGTTGAATCGAAGGGAAAATCCAAATTCAGCGGGTTTGGGGTCGGATTCCAGACCCCAGACAAGCTTTGCTTCAGAGTAGCCTGGAGTCTAGAATATTGTCTTTGTTGCAGACCTAACTGTAATTTGATTCCAGTAGTCATGAATAGGACATAAGAAATGTGGAAATATCTGTCTATGTTCCCAACTCAAACAGTGGGTGCCATTAGAAAGCATAATAGTGTTCCGGGCTATTGATTTTACCACAGTATTTCCTTGCTTAGTGTGTTTTCCACTATGAGATATTTGCACCATGCCATGGTAAATGTTGTTTTTAACAGAACTCACTGCAGTCTTGTTTGAGAAACTATGTGAACAATGTGGAGTTCTCTCACAGTGCTGAGCTCTCGATTGGGCTGTCTGATGCCCAGTTTAATAAAATAGACAGGAAGAGCCAAATGTAACATAGAGTTGAAAGGAGGTAAAAGGTATATAATCAAAATACTAAATGGTGATCCCCCATGAAGTAGATTAGATAATAATGGTATTAAATAGGGGATTATATTCATAGGTAGAGTTTAGATATTTATAATGTTTGGAACAGAAACAGACACCCAGACCTCATTTATCTTCCAAAACAAATATAGCTTAACTCATATAAGATGTGCTTTTTTTTATACCACTTGCTTTTCAATTATTTGGTTATTTCACTGAGATTCACTTATTCCACTGTAGGCTAACAGAAGAAAACAAGGGGTGTGGAGGTACGGGCAGGAAAAAAGGAATTCATGTAAACTAGTAAACAAGTTGAATATGCTTCTAAGTTGCAACCAACATAAATGTAGATCATTTGTCATAATCAGATCTGAGTTTCATTTAAATGAAATTTTTATAATTTTTGTTCTTTGCATAAAGTGGACCAAAATTAACTTTAAAACAAACTGATCTTTGCTGATATGAATTTACCCATCTCCCTTTTTCTGCATCTGAACTCTTAATTGCAACGACTTACAACAACTAAGATTTTACCACATACTTACAGCATGTGATGAAAAGTAGGCAAATAAAATATTACTGAAACTTAACTAAGGCAGATGTATTTAGTGATTTCTTCTTATTCTGTATGGATGCATTGAATGTTCCATGGGATCTAGTGTATATTTGGCACTAATTTGTATTTCATTTATAACTTGATGATGGAAAAATGTGAATTTGTAGTAAACGTACAGGCACTTTGGATTAGACTTCAAAATTAATTGGATGAAATACTGGTCTTAAAAAAGTAAGGTACTTACTCACTTAGGATTAGGAATACTCACCATGAGTAAGGTATGTCATGCTTTGGAAAAAATGCAAACATATGTACAAAAAGTGTAATCTAAAAGGTACGCAGGTAATATATCCTCTCCTCTGAGCTGATACAACCACAAATGGAGAACTGAGTCCAGCTGTGGCCTCACACTTGAGGAAAGATGTAAACTCTTCAAAAAGAGACTGTGGGACAGGGCAATAAAGAACAGTGCAGAGTCAGAAAAAGACATTACAAAGCAAAATGGGATCACCTGTTCTCCACGCTATAAGGCAAAATATAATGAGCTAGAAAATATGAACTGTAAATTTTGGAGTATGTTATCTAAAGAGATGACGGATATAGATGGTTGGAAATTTCTAAGAGCAGGTTAGATAAAATGACAAGTCTGGTTTAAGTACAGATCATTCTGCCCTGGGAGACAAGGACAGATCTGAGTTTTTTGTTTCTCTTTCAAACTTATTTCATATAACTGTACATTAAAGTTCCATTACAGTTATGATAGAGCTTAAATGGGAATATTCTCCCATCTACAAGCATACTCACAGGAATCCCTTGACGGGACCATTTTCATGGACACCCCTGACAGATAAGACCCTCTGTCTATTCTGAAAAGCAAAATCCCTGTTGAGTTCACAGGAAAACAAAAGACTGGACTATTCAGAAGCCAATATAACTGGAAAAGCCAGACTATTGGAGAAAATTAGCTTTCACTGAGGCTGCAGAGAGTTGTCTCTGAGATATTTATCATCCTAAATTACCATTGGATCTACATAGGAAATAAATCTTCACAGATATCCACTTGGAACAGGAAGGGAAAAAAATAAAATTTAAAATAAAGTTAGCTCTCCTGTTCCCAGGTGAATTTTAACTTTTTGTTTTTTAGAGACCTCAAAAACGGTTTTTCTTGTAATGGACTGTGGATTGTGGCAGATATTTTTCTTTTTGGTTTTGGGTTTGTGTTTTTTTAAAGTGAGGTCAGAAGGCAAGGGCAAAAAATGTCAAAATCTCAATATTTTTACCTGAAATTCAAGGATTTACAAATACTGGAACCATAAATATCACTATGATGTTCTACAAGAAGTGTAAATCAGCTATGCTTTCTATCCCATTTATTTTTCTTAATATCTCACTTCCTAGCAGGACTACAATTCCTGGAGGGTCTCCTTTCTTCTTGTGGCTTTTCAGTGTACCATAGGAATTATGCAGTTACATGGCATCTTTACAGATGAACTCCAATGAAGGAATGTGTCTAAAAAGGAAAATGAAACCATGCAATACCTGAAACGCAACTCCCATGAGGTAACACCATCATACTTCATGCTAGAATATTAAAAATTTTAAATGTGTTAGATTTTTTTGGTCCTTCACTGAGAGTATCTGCAAAAAGCTGACTTTCTTTAAATAAGTTCATCAAAAAATCTAATTTTCTCAGTTGCAAGCATATGCCCAAATTAAGTAAATTTAGCATGATTCCAGAGTACGATACTTTTGAAGCCATTGCAGCACCATGGTTTCTTGACATTTAAAAGTTTCAGGTAGTGAGTATTCACTGGGCTTAACTATGTCAACAGTCACTAATCTTTCACAGAGTGCATAAAAATAAGCATAAAAATGATCTACAAATAGTGAATTATAAATTCACTAATAATTTTATTGGGCTTTCAGATAATTAAATTAACTGAAAACTCTTGATTTCTACCCTGTGTAATGTAGAGATCTGGAGAAAGATACCGTATCAGAGTAGATGTCATTGAGGAGTTACCACCTCCTTCTCTTTGATGAGTGCTGCAAAGTTAATGGCTGCTTGAACTACCAGGCACTTACTAAACTCTTCAGTTTTCTTGTAGCTGGAAAGTTATTGTTTAAATATAAAAGGAGACCAGTTCTCACTTCAGTAAGTTCCCAAAGCTAAACAGAAGTTCCCTATTGGCAGACATTGCTGATTTGGAAGAAGAATGTAGACTGGTTGAAGAAATTCTAGAATAGGGAAATAGGGCTATCTAAGAACCAGAGAAAAAATCTCAAAGCAAAATGGAAATTCTGGTAATGTCCACTGATATGAAAAGGAGAGGACATCCTGACATACAAGCTTGCTTTTGCTCAGAGATTTGAGGCTGGTGAAAGAACAGAAGAGGAATACTTTGCAGAGTTCAATGACTGCCCTCATTAGGCATGTTTAGAGGAAACAGCTGGCTGTATAATCAAGACATAATATATCCTGCACTGAATATATACATTCTTAGGAAGAAGACAAAGTGTAGTAGAAAGAAAGAGGAGTGGAAGATAAGAGCAGTTTTACAGAAAAATGGAAGCGAGAAAGAAAACGCGAAGGGGAAGAACTTAATGTTTCTCTGACTGCAGCAACAACAGCATAGATCTGTATTTGATCTTATGCTGATGTCTAAATCTCGTCAAGTAATCTCTACTAATGATCAGCTACTGTAATGAGGTAAATTTTACATATATTTAGAAGCTCCAGGAAACGCACATTCCAGCTCCTTGCCACCATGCTGACATAAACTACTGTAGAAAATCTGAATTTAAAATCTCCCCCGTTCACTTCCAGCTGTGGTTCAATTTGCTGTAATTTAAAATGTCTTTAGGATGTGCTTCAAAATGGACCTCACCAAATGAGATGCCACTTTCTTTTCTGTATGATAGTTGGTGGATGGATCCTTACTTGAAAACTCTTGATCTCAGTTCACAAGAATAATTTCTGAGGGACCTCTGGCAGGTCATTCTGAAGGCCAGTTCTCAAGTTTCAGGTCCTGATTCTTTCACAGTTCAGGTCAGGTCACAATATTTTTTTAGCTTCTTTCTTATCTTTTAAGAATACCTCCTGTTTCTGGACAAATGAATTGCTAGGTTGTCTGTGAGGTCCTTAACACTCAAGAATTTGGCAATAGTTCAGTTGAGAGAAATATCAAAATGTCCCTACTGGGTTTGAAATTCAAAGATGTAAGGCTCGCGAAAGTGTTTTAATTATGGTAAAATCTGCAACACTTGATCAGTATGTCTCAGTTTGAACAACTTTTTTAATTTCATAAAAAATTAAAGGTCCTTACTCCATGTTTATGGTAAACAATACGTTTTTCAAGGTTAGCAATAAGCTTCTGTTTAACTGCGATAGCAACAGTGTCTCTATAAATCAGTCCAATAAGCAATTTAAAATTCCTGATGTCTGTAAGTTTAGTAGAGAAGTGTCCATTAACTACCACCAAACAAAAACGCAGTTTGCCAACGTACAAGTCATCTGCTATCCCATACTAACACCCAATGGTAGAGCTATATTTCATACAGGAAAATTAAAATTAACTTACATGAATGTTTGAAGGAAAAGTCATGCATAATCTACTATGGCAAAATGAATATCAGTAAGTGGGTTCCAAAAGGAAAAAAGAAAAAAGTAGCTATAAACTCCACAGAAAGTGGAAATGCAGGCATTGTTACACAGACCTCTAATCTCTTGTGCAGTGCTGTATGTGGAGAGGAAAAAATGCCTTCCTGACCTCTCCAAGTGATCCATTTATACTCTGAAGCCTGAGAGGTGATCTGTATCTATTCCAAATTAACTGGAATAGAAAGAAGCATGAGGCTAAAACATAAAGAAATAACACGGTAGAAAGCAGAAAGTACCTTATTCATCAGTACAAGAAGGGATGTCATTTGCTGCAAAGGAGATATCTTACTTTCATAAATATGCCTGTACTGATTTTAATATCAAAAGTACCTCAGAACTCTCAGTAAAAATAATCTCTGCAGGTCCTGGTCCAAAGCCTACAGAGATCAATAGTTATACTTCCCTCCAGTGCAGTAGATTCTGGATCAGGCCCGTTCTCTATAACAAAGGTTCCCTCCATCACAAAGCTGCAATGTCCCCTTCTCCTATCCCCTTACAGTACACTCAATTTTTGTTTTGAAGCTGACAGAAAAACTACCCAGAAGAATTTAACTGGGAATGCTCTTTCAGATGGGAAAGGATATGCAAAATCCCACCAGCTTTATCCAATGTTAAGATAAGATGTTATGTGACCTACAATCCAATGCACTATATTGTATGTGATCATCATGCAGTATAATTTTATAACTTCTTTTTTTTTCCCCCGGTCTACTGAACTTCTGATATTTCCAAAGTGTTAAAAATACTCTGTTTGCTAATATAAATGATTACAATTGACATTGCATTGTCAATCTATTGCAAAGCTGATTTAATTAAGAATGCCAAGGGGCATCATTTGGGGCCAGGTATCTAAGCTGCAAATTTTTTTTTGATCTCAACCTCTCCCTATAGGACGGTCCACACTGGCACCAAAGGCTGGAGGGCAAGAGAACAAAGGGAATTTTATGTGTCTGAATTCAAATTCTTTCCCTTTGAAATGAAGCGTCCAGAATGGGCAATAAAACTGTGAAAATGGATTTCTGGCCGCATTTGATGTTAAGCCTTTAGTGTCAAGAGCCAGGTCTTTTTTTCTCTCTCTTTCTTTTAGGTTTTTTTTTCTTTCCCTGAATGGTCTTATGGGGAATTTGTCCTATAAATTATTTCTTGCAGTTTGTATGCATACAGTATGGCCTTGTCTCATAGTTAGAACTAAAAAGTAGGCTATTTCATGTGTGTGTTTTAATTAAGTTGGGTTTCCAGTAAAATTGCAATAGAAAACATTGTGCTAAAGAGGCTCATTTCATGTGGCTTTTTTTTCCTATCAGCCCATGTGTGAAACCTGAATGTTTATTAAGCACTTCTGTGGAAAGAGTAACTTTCACTCTGGTCTTCCTTTTTCATACCCGGTACTCATAATCCTTTGTGTCATCTCTTCCATTCCCATAGTAGGATATTGCAATGCAATAAGAAAAGCAGAGGATTAGGCCCACTTAGAATGATCATGCAGAGGGATCTATTATAATAATGATTACAACCATTTTATCTTTAATAGCTAGCCACTGATGGAAGGGCAAGGGGGGAAAAGAGAGACAGAGAAATGAAAGGAATCTTGGCATATTGAAATGACTTTTTTCCTAAGATTTGATTGTATATGAAAATTGATCTTTAAATATTTATTTGCAGAAAAAGCAGTTGGCAATACCTTATTAAAGCTGGCTAAATTAATTTAAATTGTTACATATTACTTAAGCACTATATTCTTCCTGTCTGAAGAAAAACAATTGTGCACATATATGTGTACTCATGACTACGTGCATGCAGTTTAATTGCAAAACACCTCTTTTTAAAAAACTAGTAGCAATTCACTATCCATTTCTCTGCAGATCACATTTTCACAAAGCAAGATTACAAGGATTAGCAATTGTTTTTCTACCCAAGAAAGTCAATGTGTTGAAAGCAAAATTTAGTTCCACAAGTACATGGAGAGCCTTTTACTAGGAGCTAGACTCCCAGGTTTTCAAACAGAGAATAACAAATGTTTAAAAACATCATACCTTTTGCCCCTGTTAAGTAAAGTTAATGAAAAAAAAAAAAACAAGCCCAAAAACCAAAATAAAATTTTCTCTTTGGTGTGTTCATGAGTTTCATCATCTCTAGTCCTACATTTCTCCTTTTTCAGCCCCTTCTTTTTTTTTTCTGATATCCTTTTCTTGTAGTTTTCTTTCTCCAGGCCTCCCTCAGGCTTCCTGCCATCTATCTAGACTTATTCTCTTTTCCATTGACTCTGGTGCATTCTGATCTTTTTTCTTTTGTTTTACATGCTGCAGTTAGTTCACTTTTCCTCCTCTCTCATATATTTTCTGCTCATTTTCTGTTTTATTTCTCTATCCTTGTCTATATTTCTAATTCTCCACTTTCTGTATTTTTAAGTAAGCTTTTCAGCCTGTGATATATATATATATATATACACACCTGTAAAAAATTGTAATCAAAGGAATTCTTCAAGATCCAGGTAGACATAATTTCAATCAACACCTGAAGTCAAGATATTTATGCTAACTGATATACCAGTGTCTATCATACCAGAATCATGGCCAGAGTGCTTCAAAAGAAAATATTAAAATCTAGATAATTTCCTATCCTCCATAGTATTGCTTTACAGAATCACAGAATGAGTAAGGTTGGAAGAGGCCACATTGGATCATCTGGTCCAATCTCCCTGCTCAAGCAGGGTCATCCCAGAGCACGTTACAGGATTGCATCCAGACAGTTCTGGAATATCTCCAGTGAGGGAGACTCCACGGCCTCTCTGGGCAATATGTCTCAGTGCATGGTCACCCACACAGTAAAGGATTTCTTCCTTGTGTTCAGGTGGAACTTCCTGTGCAACGGTTTCTGCCCATTTCCTCTTGTCCTACTGCTTAGCATCACCAAGAAGAGCCTGGTTCTATCCTCGTGACACCCTCCCTTCAGATACTGATAAACATTGATGAGGTCCCCTCTCAGTCGTCTCTTCTCAAGGCTGAACAGGCCTAGCTCCCTCAGCCTTTCCTCGTAAGAGAGATGCTCAAGTCCCTAAATTACCTTTGTTGCCCTCTGCTCACTCACCAGCAAGTTAGTCACAGCAATGAGTATCCTTTCTAACTTCTCCTAAACTGAAGTCCATCAAGATTTTTGTGGAGGCCACACCATTACACTATGAAAAACACAGTTTATCCCAGCACAAAAGCAAGAGTGCAAATACGATTTTTAGGCAAACCAGATTTTCTCTGGCCTGCTTAGTTCTCAAAGGAATTCCTCTACAGGTACCTGTGTAACTCCAACAGTGCCCTAAAAGTCATGCTTTTGTTTGATTTCAAGACACTGTTCAAAAAACACAAGGAATCGTTTGACAGACTATTAGGTAGGGCATTTTTGAATGTTTAGCATCCTGACTTCACCTACAATAGATTGCATGGCATTACTGTAAGCAGCACCCTTCCTTTCATCCTGGTGGTGTAAACAGAACCAATCTCTCACACACTTAATATTTAATGGCATGTCTTGTATAAATAAGTTTATCTATTAGATATCAGCACATTTCACTTGAGACATGCCGTAGTTTAGGTCCGGAGTTTCTTTATATAAATAGAAACTTACATTGCTTGTCTTTGGTCACCATGTCCACATTTATCTCTGGGTAACAAAAAATTATAGAACTGAGTTGGGCCTGTTCAAATCTCCCTCTTCACCCACCAATTTAGTGAAATATATAAATGCTACAACTTCAATTCAGTGACCAGGTCCTACAGCCTTCAAGTTAAGCATCTGTGAAAATTCTTCATTAAAACATCATTTTTACAAAACAATGAAAGCTATACTGAGACAAATAAGTAGACAGAGGGATCTAAAAAGGCAGGTGATGTCTTTTTTACCTGTATATACAGGTCAGTAGATACAGACACCTCTAAAATATACTTTGCTACATTTGCATGTACATCCATATAGAACCAAATGTATTCTATTTAATTCAGCTGTGTAAGTAAAATACTGTGTCACCTCATTTACATGTGATGTAAAAATCCCAGTTAGACACAAGAACTTAGGAATTCTCAACTCCCTTTCTGGTTCTAGAACAGACATACCAACTGCTATGAACACTCAAATTAATTTAAACATTTTTCAGACACAAAAATAAAAAAGAAATGTAGCAAAACCTTTCACACAAAAAAGTTCCAGTTTCACAGACATTCTGTGAAACAGAAGACAGGAACATGTAAGATATTACACATGGTTGTACAAAAACCACAGCCAACATTTATGTACTACATCTGTTAGCCAGGCAATGCTCTGTACTGTCCAAGATGTGGTCAGCTTTTGAATTAAGATTTGCTGAAACAAGTTTCCCAGGATCCATTGCAGCCCTACAGCCTCAGGCTGTGATAATGTGAGTTTTTGGAAACTAAATAGGAAAGGAAACTAAATAGTGGAGAGGAGAGTCCAAGAATAAACTAAGGCACTGCAAAATGTCTGGCAGCTTCTCAATTCACAGTGGTTTATACCTTCGTGCTGAGATGGGCAAGATGTTTCTCTGAGGGCCCTGGCATTTTGTCCGTGGTCTGCTGTTCCTCTGTCCTGACCACAGCAGGGCATTGGAGATTCCTCGTTGCTGGTTTACATTTTAAATCTTTCTTACCCCACCTAGCCTTGCAGCAAAATCAAAATAGGAAATGAGTGAACAGAGATCCTATTATTTAATCTGAGTGGATCCTTCACATCTTTCCAAACTTAATGCAGGAATTCGTTACTCAGAGGTTATCTTGGTCCCGTATAGGTTCACCTCCACCTCAGTGGTAGGTGCAGCTTTCTGCTAGTGCACCTTAAGAATCACTAAATAATTTTTGTCACTAGAATATATTTTTCATTATGAATATTACATGTATGCTTTTTGCTTACAGTTGGCCCCCACATAAATTCTTAAAAATAAACACTTTTAATTTGTTACTTCCATGTGTGATAAAGGTCACCTTATAGTACTTCAGCACCAAAGTAGTATGCACACTAGAAGTGCCTATTTTAAAATTTTTATTTTGAACTTTATGAAGCACACAATAATTTCCGTCACCCCTCTGAATCCCCTTGTGCTTCCCCCACACACTCAAGTTATCACAAATTCCACCATTACATCACAAATTATGTAATATCAGATTTTTAGATATTTTCCTTGCAAGTTTGCTGTGTTTAGTTAAGACACTAGGTGAGAATCTTTTTTCATTATTTTGAAAACTTGAAAATATGTCCCACTTAAAGTGCAGACGCAGAAGAAAAAAGACCAGAAGCTGAAAATAAATAAATAAATAAATAAATACATACATACATACATGCATACATACATACATACATAAAATATTTATTCTTGTTATTTTTAAAACCAGTTTAGAGATTTGATTTTCAAGAGATTTATTTTGAGGGAAATGAAGTGAGCACCAGCAGGGAAAAAATATAATTTTTAAACAGCATGTAAGTGATGTGTATGACCTCTGTTCAGCCACATGACAGACTAACTCTGCTGCTGTAACAAAAAAAAAAAAAAAAAAGAAGATTCTAGCAGAAAATTCATTACATAGTATAAGTTCTTTTCTTCTCTTGGTATCCAGGTTGTCACCAGCTTGCAACTCACTCAACCTAAATGCTCTAGGCTCAGAAGCTCAGATCTTCCTGTCACACACATACACGCCCCTGTGACTGTGCAGACTGCTTGTGCCGGGCACGACACACGCAGAGCTCCACGACGGAAAACTGTAACACAGCCAAAGTGTTCTGTATTCCAGGAACATACAGCAAAACCTCTTTATCATTTTGAAATTCTCTTAGGGCTTTAATCAGAAAGGGAAAATCCTAAAGATTTTAGACAGGGATGCTCTAAGCCAGAAACATCTTCGCTCAACCCCAGGTCCTGTATTCATCAGCCAAGCTATGAAATGACCAACTGACTATTGCTGCTACACACCAGCAACAGAGAGCTGTGAACTTGCACAGATGTGCCCGACTGAGAACGAGCCATGTATGCTCTAAGCTAGTGCTGACATGCTGCAAATGGTTTCAGGTACACGAGTAAGATGAAGTCTACCCGGATGTGGTCAATATTGTAGTAAACTACACAGAATACATTTTTTTGCCAGAGGCCTTTGCAGCAAACCCCCAAGTTTTTTGGAGGTAACTTCACTGCACAGCTTTCTACTCACTGGATACTTTGTAATGGTAATTCACTGCTGGTACTGCAGCAGTAGTGATTTCTATTCTTGAGCTCATTTCATTTATTTTCTTTCTTTCATAAGTGTCTGAAAGAGAAAAATGATACCTGATTATTAGTTAGATACCTTTTGGGTATAAAACTTCAAAGAAGGGAGAGTAATGATGAAAACATAGTAATCAAAGTTTCCTCATAGATTTATTACTTATTATTACTGTGAATATTTTTCAATTTTTAGAATGCATGCCATAAAGAAAATTCCAGCAAAGCTTTCAGGTTTTAGCATTCTATTTATTAACAATAGTTCCATTTAATGTCTACAAACAGCAGATGCAATTGTAGTGAAATCCATAAGCAATAAAGATACTCATATTCTAATTCAGGTATCTTGACCCATTATTATCAATTCTGGTTTGTGATTATTTAATTCCATTACAACAGTTAGTGCTAAGTGCTTTTGAAATTAAGATTCATGATAGTCATTCCAGTCATGTTAAGAAAAAAACAGTTTTAACCTGGTTATCTAAATAACATCTTGCACTGTGGAGGAAAAAAAAAAAAGAAACTTTCTTGATAATTTCAGTAAGAGTGTTCTCAAAAATTTGAACCCATGATATCTAAATGAAACATATATTTTATGCATGCACAGAATTTATTGATTGGTGAGCTTCAGAAAGTGCAGCTAAGGTTATTGCTTATTTATCATTCAAAGGTGTTCTAGGAGAGCTCACAATTATTAAAAGCAAAGTTTCCCTTGATGAAAACTATTTTGCATTTAGTCATAGCATTACTCCGCTTTGCCTCTTTGTGTTATCAAGTTTGCTGGGCACAGACAATTCATGGGAAAACTTCATTTGACAGTTCAGTTTCATTTAAGAGCAAGACTCTTGGAGAACTTCATGATTAAACTGTACTGAAGCTTTTCCTTCCAAAAGTCAAGCCTCCTTTTTAGGGAAGGGAGGAAGGAACTTGAAGTTTGGCTCAGGAGTGGTATTTTAATGGATGGTTTCATAAAGAACCACACAAAGGATTAGAAACTAATCGTGTCAGAGAACTGATGAGCTTCTGTAAAAATAGACAGTATTTGGATTCAAATATTTGTGACAGATATTTACTGCATCACAATGCATTGTCTTTTCAGCCAGAACTTTTTCAGCTGAACGAGTATACAGACTGGAGTCAATCAATCTAAAATTAGCAATTTCCTTCATGTGAGCCACAAAACACGTCTTTAAATCTGTAGCTTTAAATCTGGAGATCCACAGTGGACTCTCTGAGGTCAACCAATGGTTCATCCACACAGTGTCTCTTTCCTCAGCGGGGCTTAAGAATGTTAGTAACTTCTGTCTACTCTGCACAGCTATCAATTTTCATAAAATCCAAAAGAACTTGCTATACTTGAGATCTTTGCCTCTCAAATTTGCTTGAGTTTAGCCAGCATGTTTTAAATGTACTGATGCACTGATCATGCATAAACATGGTGCAATCGTTATTATTTCTCTTCCTCAGCAAATCCATAGAAGGAGAGCCTCTGAGACCCTTCCAAACCTCCAACATTAAGTGCAGCATTGCCTCCTAATGTATACAACCCTCGTTGTTGTCCAGGCCAATTCTAAATGACATCATTGATTTGTGAGAAGAGTATCTAGTAATTAGTTGTTTTTTTAACGGTCATGCCATTTGACATATTAAATGTTGTACATTACTTAAACAATAGGGTAGAAATATCAATAGTCTGGTGCCACTGTGTATGGCTCCTTTCCATTAGAGTGCATATATGTGTGTGGCTGTGAATAGTGAGTAATAAGGGATTGTTTCTCCATGATATATCTGTTGAAGTCAGCATTAACTTCTTGCACAGTAAGATCTCTGGGGGTAGACAAACATTACTTGGATTTTATTTATCTTTCTGTGGCTTGATCACAGGATTATTTTCAGGTTTATTATGACATTTAACTGGATTTTACCCTGAGAGATTCTTTAGCTGGACCTCCCCTACCATTTTTCTCACTGGCAATGGGTTCAGTAGCTGTTTTCTTCATTTAGGACTCTCTGTAATGCTAATGACAGGGGTTATTTTGAGTCTCTGTTGCTGCTGTTTTCTCTTTCTTCTTCTTCTACGAGTGCTGCTGTATAGCCTGGAGAAACGATGACGTAAAGGGGAACTAATCCCACTGTGAAAGTTATTGGAAGATAGATCCAGACTCTTCACAGTAGGACACAGCAGAATGCACAAGAGTCAACAAAGAGATTGAAACACAGCTCCATCCCTCAAGGTTTTCATGAACCAGCTGGACAAAGTCCTGAGAAACATTGTCTGAATTCAATGGCTCTGCTTTGAGCAGGAGATTGGACTAGAGACCTCCTAAGGTCCCTTCCAATCTAAATTATTCAGTCATATTATGGTTTTTTGATTACCCTTTAAATTCAGTTTCTGTACAAAGGGATACCTCTGCCTTACATTAACAAAATTTGCCTCTAAATCATATTACTGCAATATAGTTTTGAATCTGAGAGACTTCAGTCAGATCGTTCCTGTGAAATTCAATGTCCTATGTAAAAATAGGGCATTCTTAGTCCCTCACTAACTTTTTGGTCTGTTACTAACTTGAAAAACTACACTGGATAGAAAGGGTTCCTAGGGTCCCTGAAGCTGTTGTTAGATTTTGATGGTTCCTTAGGCCATCAGACCTGAATGCTTTAAATCCTACTGTAGCTTCACATAAGTGCAAAGGGAACAAACAGTGCACATTTCAATTCCCTAAGATCTCTAGATGGTCATACATTTACTTGAAGAGTAGAAATGTTTTACACTGATGGTCATTGGATGCAGTTAGACCTCACCTGGCTTTGGGTGATTTCTTTAAAAATATCACATTACTGACAGAACTTGCCTTCAATAAAGTTTTTGTATTATGAGGAAAAGTTATTTACAACCTTGGTGGGTTCCCCTTTGAAGTCATTTGTCTTGTTGAGAGGGGAAGTGGAGCTGGCCTTTGAAGAGTCTCATTTCATCTTGGATCTCTCCCTTTGAAGTACACTTTACCCTGTGGGCATTCCCTGTGGAAAATCTCTCATTGTTCATGGGTCTCCTAAGAAAATATTCCCCAGAGGCACACTTCCCTGAAGAATAATTTACCTTGGAGATACAAGCAGTGATGTATTTTTCATCCTTGCCAACAGCAGGCAGAGTCTAGTTACACCAACTTCACAAATTATTACATAAAGAAAATATAGGGGATCGCTAGTTTACCATGTAGAGGGCAGTTGCATATAGAGTGTCCAAATCTTAATAAACTCAGCTTCCTTAATGCTACTGAAAAAATGAAAGAGATTTCAGTAACCATACTCTGTCTTCAGACAGACTTAATTTTTTTGAGTCTTTGATGCTGAAATCTTCTCATTCTTATGCTCTACCAGGAAAAATTCTCTAAAAGCCTGAAGAAAATCCTGTCAACCATTTGCAGGCCTGATGCATGTTGTTTGATGGTGTTCAAAGATAACCATTCTGAATGTCATAAAAACAAAGAAGAGAAGGTACTTTTTCTCTTTAAAGAATTTTTTTTTAATAGAACTTCAACAAATGGAAAAGAAAACCTTTCTTTATGGCTCAGTGCTTATTGAGGTCTAGTACCTCAGTGAGGTTGCAAACTACAAATTAGGAACATAAACACAAACAAACAGCCACACCTATGGTCCATAAAGTCTTTTCAACCATTAAAGCAGTGTTACTTCTGCTATATCCTACCATTGCCTAATTTCAAAGCCATAATAAAAGGTAATTGCTATGCATACAGGATCAGCTCTAGGCATAACCAAAACAAGCAGCTAACTTGGACAGCAAATTTCCAGAAAGGAAAAACAGCCATGGCTCTGCTCCCTATTTTGTTTATACCACAGCCTCAGAAAACCATAAGGACTGCTGCAGCTGCTTCGACGTTCATGGTGTGCAGGTGATGGGGGCGGGTGGGAGCCCTCCCAGAGGCACAAATCATTGCCCCAAGCCATCTGATCCCCTGGCAGCAGAAAGAGCAGTGAATTTGACCTTGTGTGACTCCTCTTGGTGCCTCATTTCTCTCTTTTTCTTCTTTGCAGTACTGACCTTTTTTTGATCATGTCCCACAACTTCCTCTGAAGGGCTGCAGTGCTGGAAGCCTGGAACCAGCTCTGTATGCTACATAAGCACTGACTTGCTTTAGTCTTTGCTAGCAGCAAGCTTACCACTTTACAGAACACCTATGTCGCTCCGGAAATCTATGGTAGATTTAGTATTGTTGCTAAAGTATCAAATTAAATTCTCACATTTCAATCTGATTGCAAAGAGGAAGACTCAGTGGATTGCAGTGGATGGTATAGCACGCACAGTTTGTGGTTTGTTTATATATATAAATATATTTATAAAACTTCAATTACCTCTGAAAATAGAGGATTCTGACAGGACATGAGAGCTCAGTCAACTTGAGTACTCTTTTTAAAATTATGTAACTGATTTGGCAAAGATAGTATGGTGTTTGTCATTGCACTACATTTAAGTATTAATGGATTTTTCCTATGAAATCTATATTTCTCTTCAAAGGCTGTAAGGCAACCTTTATCTATCTTACTTTTTTGATATTATAGTCCTTTCCACGGCCACAAGTTGTGATGTCATGCATGGACAGATTATAAGGTCAAAAAATGCCCAAGTTGGATTTGAAGGAAGAAGTAGGAAAGATTCTGAAACTGTATAAACACTTTTCAAACTTAGTATTCAAAAAAGTGGAAAACATGCTCAAAGTAAGTGTAAAGATTTTTTAACTTACCTTGTCAAAGAGGTTTTATGGTCGGATCAATTATTATTATTGTTGTTCTTCTTATTATCATGAATAATATTAATTATGATATTAATAATAACAAAGACCATAGCACATTCAAACAAAAAAGAGCTCTATATCTGTTATATACAAAATACCATTCCATTTTATCATAGCCTATGTAGAAACTTTAAAAAAAATTTACTTTTTCAATAGCAAAACTTAAACTAATGTGAGCAGTAGATACACACATGAAAAACATAGGTGTGGACTTAATGTTTTTCCCCCTCAAATGTTTACAGGCATTCAGACCTGAGATTTCAGTTCAACTTTGTTTAGAAGATGGGTTTGTCCACACATGGTTTTAAACAATCCCAATAATATGTTTACATGTGGGGTTTTTACTCTAGTCTGCCAGCACATTAAGTGCTTTTGGATATAGTCTGTAAAGTTTTCAACAAATACATTTCTCCTGCAGGCTGAGATTTTCCATACATGTTTCTCTCTTACCATTTGATAAAATTTGCTAAGTTGCAAGGGATCATTGCTTTTAACGGTCCCCACAGTTGGTCTGATTTCCCCAAGAATACCCTCCTCTGAAATCCACTTGCTGATAAAGGCAACTTGACTCAAGGTATACATGATAATTTAAACAAAACAAGCTTGTTTTCACAAGTCTGGATAAGTCACATCAAATACTATGCAGGGAGAAACAGTGTAATAGACTTTTCCAGCAACCACGTAGATTTCTTTAAAGCCAGGTCAGATGTCTCTATGCAACACTGAAACTTGAAGGTTGCAGATACCATTCCTTACATCGAATTATCCCTGTATAAAATGGGGATAATCTCACATCTCAATACATATAATACCCACATGGGAAAGCAGACTTGGAGAAAACAACCACATGGGAAGGCAGAGACCGGGAGAAAATTCATTCTATATTTACCACTTTTCTTATATTTTCCTCTAGACATGTACTATTGACTCCTCTTGGAGAGAGAATATTGAACTAAATGGAGCTCTGGTCTGCCTGAGGATGTAGACTCTTGTATTTACCTTGCTGTAGTAAATGCTGAAAAGCCTGAAATTAAAGGGGTAGTATCATGGCTTGATTGTACTTTTATAATAAAGTCCATCCTTGTTAAATAAAGAGATCACCAAGTTCCAATGAATTCAAATTCCAACTGTGTCTATAAACATAACATTGTTTACATCTTTCATTTATGATGATATTTCAACTAAGTTGTTCTGAAATTGCTCTGCTTTTGCGCTATGTCATAAAATGGAAGCATATATTACATTAAGCAGTAAGGAGCTGTATCTCATTTAAAACACATAACCACATAATTTCATAGATATATATCTATATATAGATATATATCTATGAACAATGAAATTGCCCCAAAATTAAAACCCTCTTGGCAGTGTATTTGTAAACACAATCAGCCTATAATCCAATAAAGAGACTCTGCTTTGAATTAATGTGAATTGCTTCTCTATTCTGCCTTTACAAATATAACTTTTCATCTGAACTTCTTCACTCCCTCTATTTGTTTCACTAAAAATAATTGTAGTGATTTTCTTCTTCACTTGTAAACAGCAGAGGAAACATTTTAAAAGTAGAACAAAATGGAGTTGAAAAAAATAACAAAATAAAATAAGTAGATATAATTCCTTTTATACCTGGAAATAGAAAAAGCAAATCTAATTTCTCAGAACTTCTGGCATGAAACACTTTGCATGTTAAAAAGAAACCATCACTTCAATCATTTTTTATGATTCTGATAATGAAAATGAAAGCTAGAATGTTAAACGGAAAGTGCAATAGTTTTATATACACATAAAAAAGAAACCATTTCTTTAATTCTGATCATTTAAAACAAAATTTTCCAAATGACAACCTTTTAGTTATAATTCATTAACCTTCCATGCAACAGTATTTGGTACAAAAGCAAATCTTAAGACATATGGATACAAATGAAATATTTAGAGGTTAATCCTTGACAAGACCGGAATTCAAAGGGAGATGCATGGCTTGTAATATTTTCTGAACTGAGTTAAAAGGGGGAAGAAAGAAGATCTTATTCTCAATAAAAAGAACACAGAATTTGAAAGGTAAATCGAACACTGATAAACCTGAAATATTCAAAAATAAGGCTTTGTTTCTACTTATTATGTGCTTTTCTTCCATTTCTAGGTACTTAGAGATACTGAAAACAATTCTGGGAAACTACTAAGAAAATTTAACTTATTTGTGAGGATTTTTATTTTTATATCAGGAAGACAAATAAATATTTTCTAACAAATTCTTAATCAGCTATTAATCTTTGTCTGCTAGACATGATAACTATATAGAACCAGATGTCATGAATTCCAGCTTCCTGACTGGTCCTGGAACAGTTGTTACTTATTTTCTTAATGAAATGTTATTTATCTGCTCTTCTTAAATGATAGGTTCGTCCCACTGATTTTGTCAGGGCTGTGGTACTGTGATATCAACCCAAAGCCCATTTAGGACTTTGAGGAATGAGGATGGGAGAGTGTAAGGACTGGAGTTACATACTGTATTGGATCCTCTCCATTCTTTCTCCATCATGCTTCAGAGGATGTCTTAAATAAGACAAGACAGTGATAGTCATCGTGTCAGGAAACAAGTAAATGGCAAAGGCTGTGGGCAGTGGCGACTCAAAGACTGGAGGTACAAAAAGCCCAGAATTTAGGAAAGAATTGCAAAATTTAGGAGAACCTCGTGTCTCTCTCCTCATAAGTAGCTCTGAATATGGGACTACTGCAGCTCCTCCCCAGATTTGCAATGCTTACATAGGAGGGGCAGGATCTGCTGGCAGGGCTACTAAGTGAATTACATGTCTTTTTAATGCTGAGTAAGAAAATAAAAGCACATTGTCAACCATAGGAGAAAGCTGCAGAGTATTTACTGTCATCAAGGAAGGCTCTAATTTTTTAATTCCTAGCTTTCCTAAGTCAAGCCTGACTTCTAATGAAAGTCTACAGTTCTAAAGAAATAAGTGACAATAACACTGGTTACCCTCAGGGCAGGCTGCAAGGCCAAGGTTGACCAAGTAGTTTGTGTATAAAGAGGGATCCATGGAAGCAGACAAAGCACAGGGTGGGCAGGCACAGACTGTAGTAAACCAGCACTGCCTTTTCCAATCTACCTCTTGGTTGGCACACTCAATGCCTTCTGGACAGGACACATAACAGTCCTTGTTCACCCTCCCACACCTCACACATCAGGTGGGAACAATCCCCTTCCCTGCAGTCTGCCTGCGTCCCACCAGACCATGAAGAATACATTTTGCATCCCATCAGCTTTGGCCAGCCTCACACTCATGGCAGGCTGGCCAGAGACTCTCCCCGGCTCTCCTTCCCCAGGACCATGTGGAAGATCCCCCTTCTCCGCTCTTCCGCTTCCCTCTTCAGACCCACTGGCCCTCCCTACTCCCCCAGAGGCTTCGGATCAGAAATGGACTGTTTCTTTCAATCCTCCAGCTTAGATTGATTGCAGGCCTCTGAGAGTCTGTGGCCAAAACTAAAGCCAGGGACAATTCCTGAACAAGTAAGCTCACAATGCCCTGTTTATTTATACAGCACAAATGATTGAAATCATTATGCCCCAGACTAGTGGGACCTATTTATAAATAGCGTCTTAAGATGAGCAATATAGGAGGACTCTCCACTGCTTCACAACGAGCGCCAGCCCCATCCCCCCATCCGCACTATAAAGTTCCAAGGCCCTTCTGACTTGCCACATGAAAGCCACATTCCTCGCCTGTTAAATTAAAATCTAATCATATTGTGCAGTAAACAAGGCACAGAGAACACTCTCAGAATTACGGGATGAAAACCAGCAACACTAAGGGCCAAACTCCCCCCTCAGATCTATCCTACATCTCTTTGACAAGTGCAATCGGTTAAACATTTGAGGGCTTGACAACAGCCACTCCACCAGATGTTTGATCTGCCTGGTGTTCCACACTCTTCCATAAATTATGGACCTTCAGATCAGCATGTCCTCCATGTTTGTGATGGTGGGTCTCCAGCAGAGAGAAGGCTTAGGAAGAAGTGGATATTTCTCTCAAACACTTAAATTACTCCTATGTTTCTGTCTATACAAAGCAGGTCTGGAACTATTTAAGTGGACATCAGTTGAATTTTGAGCATTGGAAAGAATAGTTTTGCTTTTCATCTTCCTCAGACAGTCATCCAACTTAAACAAAATGTGAGATCTAAACAGCAGCGTCACACTTCAGTGCCATCTGGATGTTTGACTCACAGCAGCACCCTTTTATTCTCAAAATGCTCACACTATAGTCTACCAACTTGTGCAAGGGGATGAGAGCAAAGCTGGAGCTGTGAGATGGTGGCAAATTCCGTGGGGAGCCATGGACAGGCTTTTCAACTTGTCACATGCCACCCTTGGGCTAACATGGATGACAGGTCCCTTACAGTTCCTATGATTATTTGGGATGGATTATTTGAGATGTATATTTTTTACAATTTTACCGGTTTATTTAACTGTACTAATCATGATGAGTCTTTTGTATGATTAGAATTTAAGAATTAATAAGGCTTAGTACCTCCACAGTGCTTTGCATTTTTCTCTTCAGAGTAAAGAACAAGCATTAACTAATTGCTCTTCAGAAAAACACTTTTATTATTACAATTTTATGAGGTGGAAACTAGGAGGTTAAGTAACTTGCCTGAAGTTATTCAATAAGTTGCACTGGGATTAAAATTTAGGAGTTGCTGGCTGCCAGCCCTACTTTTAGACCACTGGACCACTCTGCTTCTTATTATAAGAATTTAATTTACTTGGCAGAGAATGCAGCTTTCATGTGCTACGTCATATATTGCCATTCTAATGAAGTTGAAGGAAGGTGAGAAGGTCAGCAGATCTCATTGTGAACTGATGAAGAGTCACATCACAGTGATTCTGTTTAAAAATCTTGATCTAATACAATAGAGCTTCTACTCTATAAAAAAAGAGCCTTGTTTCAAAATATGGATGCTCATACGCAACCATCTAAATTTCTATTGAGCCAAGTGGAGAAAGAAACTGAAAGCTAAGGGAACTGAGATTCTTTGGTATTTTGAGATCTATTTCCTACATGTGTCATCAAAATTCATGGAAATTGTTGACACCTAAACACACAGTATTCTTCACCCAGTCTTCTGCTCTTCAGTTAAGTTCTTGCCGATAATTTTTCTTTTGATATTCTTATTTTGAAACTACTCTTTTCCTTTAGTGCAGACTTTTAAAAAGCTGATTATCCAATACAGACAAGGGTGCCTGCATGTGTGTTTGTGTGTGCAAGATGGAAGCAACTACACAGATATAAATAAATTTTCATGTATCCATTTTTCTCAAACTAACCTATTATATTAATTAGGAAAGTTCTGCAAGTACTGATAATCGGTAAATCAGTAGTCTGCGTTTGGAGGTGACAACAAATCACTGTGTAAATGTGTCTGTGTGTACACATTTTGGACAACCCCATATCCATGTATATCCATTCCTTCTCTATTAGAGCCTCCAATGAAAAGAAGCCCCATGGAAAATTCTTATACAGCAAGATGAGCTTTGTTGACATTGCATTCCAGCTCCAAGGTGGAACTGTGTAGGCGTATCATAAATTCACCACTATTAAATAAAGGTGCTGTCTTTTATTTTCCTGTGGAATAACTGTTAAAATATAGAGCCGCAAAGGCAAAGAAAGAAGTGTCAAAAGGACATTAAGGACCATCATGAAAATGCACAGAGATCTGAAAAAAGAACAAAATCTATGTCTGAACATGCACTGGTTCCTGCAACGAAAAATGAACATGGTGGCTGTACACAGATTCCAGAAAAGAAAGATCATTGGCACTAGTGGAGAAAAACCTTGATGGTACAAGACACTTTAAAAATAGTGAGTAAAAAGAATGAGAATTTGATAATATCAATGAAATCTATGCCGAAGTTTAAGTTTCCAAGACTGAAGGAACCATTTGTTACTGAAAATGTATTCTAACTGCTAAAATTATCCAAAAAAAAAAAAAAATAAGCATGTGCAGCAATACAATTATTTTTGTGTACAGCAGCTATATGTACATTTGCTAAAAGCAGAGTAAAAGTGATTTTTTAAACTCCAGAAAGGTTTATTGACACTCACTTCATTTAGCTGGTTTGTTTTCTTTAAACCCAAGTTGTTTGATTTATTTAAGTCTTTGTCATTGTGGTTCAGCACTGCAGCAGTTACCTGGACAGCACAAAACTCTTTGTTCACTCACCTACATCTCTTCTACTATATGTTCTCAACTATGAATACAAAGCCACTTTCTTAGCAATGGGGAGGTTGGTTTCTCTTGGGAATGCATGACATTTTCATTGATACAGAGGAAGTAGTGGAAATATGTCCATGATGCTCATTTGTCCCAGGCCTTTTGCCTGAGGTGCCTCTTAGTAATTATTCAAATAACTACTATTAACATTTAAAGATCCAGTAATATTTAGCAGATTCCCCAGTGATCCAAGTGACCCAGTGGCAAAAATCTTTTCATTAGCTGTAACAGGGGTAGAATTTTGCTGAAATCTAGGATTGGTTCCCTCCATACTCAAAATGTTCATTTCAGAAGTGTAGAGAGTCCTACCACGTTTCTGGGAAGGCCTGTGGAATGAAATAACATGAAAGAAAAACTAGTTGTCATTCACTTGACAGAGATGTCAAGGCTCCTGAAAATCAGCAATGTTTCTGCAAATCATGAGAACCTGGACTCTGATAGTGACACCCCTACAGGAAAGCATTGTTACTGTCAGTAAAACACAGAATGGAAGGAGGGAGGCAATGATCTCCGGACTCTCTGAACCACTCTAACCTTTCTCTTTTTTCCCTACCTTTTTTTCCTCTTTTTTTTTTTTTTTAAAGATAATTATTTCTCTTCTGTTACTCAACAGCTAATCTTTGATTTTCCAGAGTGGGATAGCCACTTCTTTTCTCCTTTTTTCTACTCCATCTCCTGCATTAGTTTTACCCCTTCCACAGGATGAAATGTGATGGAGAGATTATGCAAGTTTGAGGCTGGTGATTCCAGCATGCAGTTTCTCAAATTCCCTGAAGTAGAAATGCTTCTTACTGCTGTACATTTCCTGGGAACCACACTGCTCCTGCTTGGTCTTCTGAGGGGATGTTATTCCTCACCTGTAAAGGTGAAGAGTAGCCCAATGGGTTTGTAGCATCTAGTTCCACGTCTGATCCTTTTCTGGTGTTTCTGTGTCTCCAAAGAAATTCCTGTGGCAGAAAACCCAGATGGCAGTCCCAGTCATATTCATGTATACCATATTCCCTTATATCTTGATACAACTGAGAAGATGACCTCGTGTTTTTACCACAGGGATCTTGAATTCAGCTGACAGAAGGTCAAATGAGGTCTGTAGACACCCTGTTCTAAAGACAAGTTCAGGCCTCCTACAGAATCATATGGAAGAGTAGAGCCAGAAGTGGGATAATACTGGCACAGCATTTTCTTTTTCTCCATGTTGGATGCTAAGAGAATTAGTGCCCCTCACTTGAACATTTTTGCCAGGAAATTTGAAGCCATACTATGCTTTCAGCTATACATGTAAATCATTGTGAGGTTATATGCACGAAAACAAGAGCAAAACTTAGACCACAGATTTTCCAGGGAAAAACAAGTGCTGCATTTTAGGCAATTAGGAGAACTAAAGTAAACATTTAGTCACCATTGACTCATGAGCAGAAAAACACAGTAGTCAATTACAGCTTTCGGCAACAATAATTAATATGGTGTTGATGAAAACTGTGGTTTTCATTCAACATACAAAGCTATTCCAGGTAATTAAATGTAACCTCATCTATATGTAATTTGTCTTTAATCTGCACATGATATAATATTTCAACCTTATATGTTGTATTCTGGAGGAAAAATAATATGGGAAAATTACCTAAAGCATATACTCAATAACCCTAGCATGATTTGTTTTCATTTAAGTCTATATTATAATTTATGATTAAATATTTGACTATGAAAAGGTTTGTAATTTAATCATTTGCACAATCTTTCTTATTTTACTCCCCATATCTGATTTACAGAAATAAACTAAGAGATCAATTTTAACTGTGTATACCACATAGACATTTATTTCTTTGTATGTTTTAACATCCTGAGGCTTTTCCAGAGACATTAAATAGAAAGAAAGTAAATACTTCCAGAAAGGATCACTCTTGCCATTTCTGATGGAAAACTTGTGGTATTGTGAAGATTTTGAATACAGAAAGAGGTGTTATACGCAAAGTCGTATTTAGTATACTTTATTGAACTGACTTTCCAAAGTGCAGATTATCTACATTTCTCACTGAAGCTAATGAAACTTGAAATGTACCTCTGAAAATTAATGTGTATCACTGTCCTCTAAGTCACTGTTTATAAACCCGAGTAATTTGAAGTTCATATTTCCAGCCTAACTGCCCAACTACTACCAGCTATAGTCATATAGCAGGTAAAATGGGAAGAGAACTTACATTTTATCTCAAAAGGCTTCAATTTACTTATTCCTTGATTTGCAAAATTTCATTTGCATGCTAGGCTTTGAGGTATTCTTCCACAAACTACTTGCCAGTTGAAGTATACGTTTCATATGATTGCTGACCAAAGTATACTCTTGCTAACATCTGCAGTGTCATTACCACATGGGAAGCACAGTTGATATTTTTATTTCTGAGCTGCAGACTAGGTAAACCTATTAACCTCTTAAAATAAACCTCCAGAGAAGATAAACTTTTACGCAATATGAAATTAAGAAGGCTAGCTCTTACCTTTAGCAAACACCACATACTTTTCTTCCCAAAACAATAACTTTGCTATCTTTGTTAGCACAAGGAGATCTTGTTCCTTAATACTATCAGAGCTTTACAGTTTCTAAATAAAATGGACTGTTATTGTACAACAAATAGTTTAGCTTAATTCAGAAAAGGAAGCTAATTCTCAACTATAAGCATTATTCTTTCTCCCAAAATAAATAACATGAAAACATTACTAAAATTCCTAACCAAAACATTTTTATGCTAGTGGCATACCAAAATATTCTGTATTGATGACTATCATTTTTGTTGGCTTAAATGTTTACCAGGAGAGTGGATTTTTAGAAGCAGTTACAATGTCTTTGAGCTAAATTCAGGAAAGATGTGTGGTCCATTCAAGTGGACTTTTGGTCCATGAAATGTATCGAACGTAAAATTGTAAGACTCTCTGATACCAAGGAAATTCCCCCGCTTTGACATCAAACAAACTCCTTCTCTGAGCATGAGCAAGAAAAGACTTTAATGCTTCCAGAATAGACACAAGCCAAAATAAGTGGCAGAATCAACCAATAAATGAAAAGCACAACACAGTGCCCTGCGTGGGCATAATCAGTAAGCCTTTTTGTGTTATTTATTTGAAGGAACAAAGGGGCTTTTCCAGAAACCATCTGTACATTGTTAAAGAGGAGTGAATTACCTACAGCCTTCAAAGGAAAATGGTGCTGGTAAAATAAACTTGGGGGTTGGAAGGCATTAGGTTACTAAACGCGGGGCTGAGTTAGAAGACTTAAGCATTTCTCCGGATTTTGTCTCACTGGTTACACAAAACCCAGGTACACAGGCATGCAAGGTTTCAACAGAGAGACATTGCCACAACTGTCAGATCTGGAGCCAGACTTGCCAGTACCCATGTGCTTTGAAGTTGCCTTCTAAAGCACCATAACAATAAAAGGAGGAGAAAAAAACCCTTAATGTCCTCCGGATAGAATGTAGAGTTAAGAGATAGTGGGCTAGATTTCATGCTCAAAAACTCTTAGCTAAGATCCTAAAACTATGAGTTTTAACTAATACAGTGCACACTGGAGTCTCTGGAGTCACCTTCAGTTTTGACCTGTTGGTGTGCTTGGGCACATGTTCAAGATTCTTGTCACAACCACAGAGACTGAAAACTTCTGCTCTCTTTTAAACGAAAGATGAGATTTTTGCATGGTCACTTCATTTTAAGAATGGAGGCCTTAATGAGAACACCAGTTACGGCAAGTTTCATGATAAATACTGGCAGTGCTATAGGTCTTTTCAAAATCCTTGAACCTCAAAAGAAGCCAGGCAAAATCTGCTTGGTTTCAGATTTCACAGAAGCTTCTAGCTCAGCTCCAGTTTGTCCTAAAGTTCACCGAAGTTCAGTCTTTCAAGTCATTCTGATTAGATTTATGGGTTTTTTCTTAAACCATATAAAACTTTGGGTATTACATGGATTTGACATGAGCCAGGTGGAACTCAGTAGGTCCAACAGTGTTTTGATTTGAGATTTTGAGTCTGTTTAAATACAAAACAGAAAGCAAAATTCCATCTTCCTCTGAAGCCACAGAAAACTTTCATGTGATCCTCTGTTGCCAAATTCGCTTCCTGCAGAGTTCTTGAGAATCACAGAAGTCAGTGTTTGCATAACTGTGCAGTGAGGCTAGTCTATGGGGTCCTAACACAGGGCCCCCGGGGAAAGCCAGGAATCCTGGAAGCACAGCAAAGGGAAGGGTGTGGATGTGCCTTGCTGTAGAAAGAATATTTACCTCTCCCAAGGATGCAGAGCACCCTGGTTAGCCCTCACCACAATATTTACTGGAGCCTCAGGCTCAGTTTTCTGAAAGACATAGTGGACTAGTGTAGCTTTGCTAAGAGTACATTTACAGTATATCCTCCTTGGGGCTGAGAGAATCTCTTTCTTTCCATCACAGCTAAGAGAAGCAGAGGAAATGGAATAGAGTATTCAAATAATTTTCTAGAATTCGAACATTTTTGCATTCCTCGTTAAGGTAAACACTTGAAACTCTTCCCTAACTGACAATTCAAAAAAGTTCATGTTAAGCCAGCTAAAACCCACCACTCCAATGATACCAAAGTAAACAATGTACTTTTCAATGATGGGCTACAAGTACGTTGTCAATCTGATTTAGAAATGTTTTATAGACTTCTTTATTCATATATTAAAAGACACATATTTTAAAACTGTTTTGTGAAGAGATTCATGAAAATGTTTGTCTGTAACAGCCCATGGAGCTACTCAAGATACAGTTGCTGCCATCACTTTTCTCGTCTAGAGTTTTGATGCCCAAAAGTCATATTTGAAAAGAGGGGGTTTGTCTTTTATTTTTTATCTAATTTTTATGTTGAAATTCTTACTCTATTTAGGAGGGTACGGCCAGTTGTCACACATGATGGCAGAATTTTGAGTAATGACACTAAGTCACTACTCAAAAAGTGAAAACTGCACTATTTTAACTCCTTTGTTTCTCCAGTGTACAAACTCAATTAATATAAAGCGAAGCTCTGAAAAATGTATTAAATGATTACCAATATTTACTGGTTTAACAAGAAAGCATAAGTTCTGTATCTTTCGTGTTTCATAGAATCATTCTTATACAGTTATTAAAGTTCCCCCAAAATATTATTCTAATAATCTTAACACACAATAAATATCCTAATAACACTTTAGTTTAGGAAAGTAAGTATTCATTTGAGATGTTTAGTTTGAAGGGTTACCACAGATCCTTATCTCTGTAAGTTAAATCACAATATTTCTTGTTAGAAATTTTTTAGGAAGAAAGTTTCAGGGTGAAAATAGTGCTTGGGTGTTTCAAAGGCACTTAAATTTAATCCAAGTAATATTAGACCGCACTACAAGGTATGTAGTTGGTACAAACAGTTGCCCTATGATTAATTATGTAAACAATTAGTGGAGAGATCCCATTTTCTATTTTTCATTATATGATCAATTTGGGGTAACAGTGCCTCTAAATTCTATCCCTGGATAAATGCCTAAGCTTTATGGGCAACAGATACAGACCTCCAATGTCAAACTACATCTTTCAAAAGAGCTTTGTTTTCTCTGAAAATTCTAGCCGTTGTTTAGTTTCAAAATGGGGAGGAAATAATAAAGTTGTAAATCCATTCATGTTTTCCTATGAAGGATATATGTTGCTTTTGTAATACAAAATTATTTTCAGTCATAAATCTGAAGCTCTGGAGGTATCTGCAATCTCTATGGAGGTACTTGTCAATCTGGCCACTGAAGAGTTTAAGGTCCATTTCGAAGAAAGACAGGAGAAACCTCCAAATGGTCAGGCTTCTGCTACTGAAAGTTTATAGTAGAAAATTGCCTCTTTTTCTTTCACAATTCTCTACTAAACTGTGTTCTATGGGATGGTTGTTCAGACATTTGGTATTATGTATGTTTTCCTGTCCATGCATGCATGCATACATGCATCCATCTATTTCCTTTTGATTTATTTCTACATAGTCATGCAAAAGGAGACATTTTGAGCCCTCTGTGGCCAGTAGTTTGGTTTGCAAATGGTTGCTTATTGCAGGTTTGCATTTGCAAATCTGTTGTTCTGATTACAAGCAAAACCATGTAACTGAGTGAAATACTGTGGTTATATGTAAAGTCATAGTAACCTTACATGCATGAGTCCTGAATTTCTGGCCTCCTCCTCTTTTAGCTTAGCTCTCCCTTGAGCATTTATTCATTTGTTTGCCCTTGCCAAAAAAATTATTCATCTAAACACAGCCTCCTCATGATGTCAATGGAAGTCTGAGCAACCTACGGCAGAGAATGTTCAAAGCTTATATTGCTACAAAACAATGTTGTCTTCTGGTTTGTTTTATTTTTTTGGATATCCTGTTCTGTGAGAAGAGTAATTCTGTAACTATGACTGACTTGTGATTTTTCACAGTATAACAAAGTATAACAAAAATGCCTGTGTTTCACCTTTTAATCATTAAATCTCTCCAATGCCCTGAGCCTTGTACATGCAGGCATAGGAGCAATTTTATGCACATGAGCAATCCCACTGAACTCCCTGGGTCTACACACGTGTAGCGCTGCACATATTCACATCAGCAAGATCAAGAACTGGTTTTGTTGAGAACATCTGTGGCAAAGGAATCTTCCTGCAAATAAATAGTGTCTGCATTAGCAAAACTCACAGTTTTTCTTCAGTGCTCAGTCACCCACAAAAGTCACTTACTGCCTTGCATAGCACTTGCTTTGAGCAATATTCCTTAAGTAATTTGCTTCAAATTCTTTAAACACTATAGCATAGTTTACTGAAGCTTTCAGAAAATTAAAAAAAAAAAAGAAAAAAAGAGGTTATATCCACTTATCGTAGGTAGTTACAAGTCATTGCAAATGGTGTATTTGAAAATCAGAGTTAACAACTTGGCAATTGATATTTCATTCTGTATTGCTTAGTGGTCAGGATAATGGCTTCCTATCTTCATGCAATTTTTTTTTTACCTGATAGTGTGTTGAATTTTTGAGCAACAGTGTGAGCACAAGAACAGTTTGTGTAAGTAAATGAACCATGTCAGCAACCGTAATTCACTCTGCATTGAAAACATGATCAAAATGTATTAAATTATTTGTGATATTTTCTCTCTGCAAGAAGGCAAATCTATTTGAACAAAAAAAATTAACTAGAATATGAAACTGCAATAATCAAAATGTCATGTCTCTTTAAATAGTGTTTGAGTGCATAGCTATTCTACATTTTAAGTGGTATTTCATTCTAAAGGAACTAAGAAAAGTAATTTGATGCTAAATGTACAGTGCTTCAAAAGGATTGCTCTACAGGTAGATTAAACAAAGAAGCCCAGACTAAAAAACTTTGTCTATGCAACCATTCTCAAACAAGCAATACATTTTATATGACATAAAACATAAACTGCAGTGTTATATGGCAGCCAAAAACTTTTGCATTGATTCCCAAAAATATTTACTTAATTTTATCAAAATGTATTTATTCATCACTGCTGCATCAATGATCTTCTGTATTTTATATGTAAATAATCTATTCTATTCCCTTGATCATGTTAATCTTACTAATGACAAATTACCATTCTCCACGTACAGTTCCTAGATTTACAAATTATCACTCCTGCTTTCAGGGGACTGAGAATCAGCCACGCTTGCTAATGCCTCCATGGATCTCCTGACACATAGCAGATTTTTATATTCCCTTTTAAAGCATTCAGCTCGCAAGAAATAATTTATAAATCTGGCTATCACTCGCACTTATCCTCTTACTGCTTGAGGGGGAAAAAGAACAAGATCAAATTGGGAGGATTATTAACAATGTAAGAACTTTATTTGCTTCAATTAACTCTTTGCAGGAAGAACTGCATGCTAAAGCCTATTGGTTTTAGGAAAGAAGGGTAAGTCTATTCAGTTATGGCTGAGAACCTGGACAAATAAAAAATATTGTCTATAAATACTCTCTGTTTTCTGACTTTAAAAAATATAAACTTTTTGAATTTTAAATGCACATTTAAACCTGAGAGCTCCTTTCACCAAACGAAAGGAGACAGACTCATTGGGGTTGATCCTGCCTCCACGTGATATTTGCTTTACAGTTGTAAAAATGATGATGACATGATGGAGAATGAGATCATCAAATTTCACCCTTCCTGTAGGTTCATCTGTCTTGATGTAACCCCTGACTGCAACCTTCTCCTTTTCATGCAGAGGCAAATACTTGTGATAGTCACAGAAAAGTTTACTACCTTTCATTGCAGGAAACTCCTTGGTTCTTTCAGTGCAAAGGAATGAAGAACACTGATTGTAATTACTGAGCAACTGCTAGAAAAGAAAGGTAGTCAGGTCTTCCTTCACAGTAACAGTATTTTGGAAGTCACTTTGACAATTCCTGCCACCCCCTCAGGGCTATGGACAGCAGTAAGTGTAGGATGGGATTCATTTGCTGAAAATTAGTGCCAAAATAAGAGATAAGATGGCTCAGAGTTTCCTTGCTGGCTTCCTTGGGCCACTCCAGAAGGAAAAGGTCTCATGAAGATCCTGCTAGTCCCATGAAGAAATCTTAGATACCTAAGGCATCTGAAATGCTAACATGTACCCCTGATGTTCGTACAGACTGGGGAACGAGATGCTGGAAAGCAGTGCCACGGAAAGGGACCTGGGGGTCCTGATCAATGGCAAGTTGAACATGAGTCAGCAGTGCCCTGGCAGCCAGGAGGGCCAACTGTGTCCTGGGGGGCATCAGGCAAAGCATCGTCAGCTGGTCGAGGGAGGGGATTGTCCCGCTCTGCTCTGTACTGGTGCGGCCTCACCTTGAATATTGTGTGCAGTTTTGGGAAACACAATATAAGAAAGACATTAAGCTTTTGGAGAGCATCCAAAGGAGGGCAAGGAAGATGGTGAAAGGCCTTGAGGGGAAGCTGTTTGAGGAGCAGCTGAGGGCACTTGGTCTGTTCAGCCTGGAGGAGACTGAGGGGAGACATTGCAGTTACAACTTCGTGAGGGGAAGAGGAGGGGCAGGCACTGATCTCTTCTCTGTGGTGACCAGTGACAGGACCCAAGGGAATGGCCTAAAGTTGCATCAAGGGAGCTTTAGGTTGGATATTAGAAAAATATTCTTCACCCAGAGGGTGTTTGGGCACTGGAACAGGCTCCCCAGGGAAGTGGTCACAGCACCAAGAGTGCCTACCCTGCCAGAGTTCAAGAAACATTTAGATGATACACTCGGGCACATGACGTGACTCTTGGGAATGGTCCTGTGCAGGGCTAAGGGTTAGACTCGATGATCCTTGTGGGTCCCTTCTAACTCAACATATTCTGTGATTCTATGATTTACACCAGAAATTTCACACGGTGCTTTTGTGTTACTAATATCTTTCATTGTAAACATCTTTTCACAGGGGGAACAAAGACCCAATAAAGACTACAACTGATAAATCCTCATGCTTTAAGGAAGAAATGACTGTAAAGGTTTCCTTTAGTTTCACTTCTGCCTGACCATTCTGTGTGTATAACCACAATACTTACCATATACGTGACAGGACTTTACTCATTAAGAAGCCTTTTCTTCCTAAAAAATAACTTTGCAAGTTATGTAATGGGATCTCTAATTAACAGACTACAATATTTTTAACAGCATCCAAAATTCTACTTTATTAAATCAAGGTTCATTTTGAGCGGTCTGTGTGTCAGTAAGTATTTACGATCTCCTTGAATCACAACTTATTGGCCTGTACAGTAGAGTCATTTCCATTTGTCACATTGATATGTATTTAGGGACTATCTATAATACAGAATGGATCGATTATAATGGTTGGTCATGTAAATTCTCTTTAGTTCAATGGTCATTGCCACAATAGACTCTCAGAAGCACTGCAGTCTATCATGCATCTAATCTATAAAAACCTATTTCTGATATTCATTCATCATGAGGATATTATATACATATTGGGGATGAGCAGAAAAGCTGGAAACGGATGGCATTTGGATATGATCTTTTTTTAACTCAGATGATAGATACTTCTATGCAAACTTCACCCCCTTACATGTGTCATGCAAGAGTAAGTCCTCTTCTTTCTCTGTACAGGAACACTTAAGATTTTAAGGAGAAAGAAAAAAGTAGCCCTGTTTTTAGAGATCAGTATTTTTTTCTCCCCTCCTGAGCTCTTTAAAGACTTCAGCTATCTGTGCACGACATCTTATTACAAATGTGCTAATCTACTTACATTCCCTTAGGAATGTCAGGATAGAAAGGAGCCCTGCTACCTACCACTTCCTACACAAAGGTTAAAAATGCTGCATCTTGCCTTGTACGGAGAACTCCCAGCTCTTGCTATTGCTAGTAGCTATTTTAAAAATAGTTAGCTTCTGGAACTATGAAGTTCTGGGCCAAATTTCAGTTACAAACAAGTGTATCCAAAAAAATTCTTGCTTCACTCTATGGCACAGTTTGAACTGGTTGGAGTTCCGCTTCACCTGCATTGTGGTTATTATTTTCCATATAGTTGGAGCACTAACCCTTTAGCAGAACCAATTCTTTACATGCCTGCCATAAATAAAATTTAAAAAAAAATCAAAGTATAACTTCAGGGTAATTGCAGCAGGTAAATCTAAAGTAGTTAGTGCAGTTAACTTCATGTTAATTTTAGTTAGAATCTAAGGGTTGCTGCCTACAAACACCCATTCATAGCATTAGTCACATGAGTCATTCAGTGACAGCCAACGAAAATATTTGGTGAGTAAACTTCCATATATGTTTATAGGCTCCAGCCCTAACAGAGTACTAATAAGCAATTCAGATATGTAGTTCACTTCCTCATATGCATTAATGTTAATTACAAGTAACCAGAATTATAAAGACAATGTAATTATGTTCTAATTATAGCATAACCGCAGCCACTGTGTTATAAGTGTAACACAATTTTAAAAAAAAGAACTTTCACTTCCTATACATATACCACTTTAGAACATGCTTTTATTCCTCTTTTTTTGTATCCCACCTTTCAACAGCACATCTGAGCACTCAGACAAGATTTTGACCCATATTTCATTGGACAGCAGAGCAAGCTAAATATTATGTAATCATATTTTAAATTAAAAGATAGTTCACACTACCTTTAATCTTTAAAAAACAGGGGAAACATAGTGGAATTATATGAGCAGATTAGTTTCCATTTCATTGTATACACAGCACTCAAATCTATACCCATCAATTCGGGAGTGTTACTCCGGTAGCTGTCTATGCTGTGAACATGAAGAACTGCTGGAAGACTCAAGTCTAGATACTAGACACATTGAATATGTATTAGATACACAATAGATACATTCTAGATGTATCTTTTATACTCTTTCTAGAGTCACATATTGGTATTATGGTCAGAAAAGTTTCTTTTTCCTGGTCAGCCTATAAAGTCATGGTTGGCTTGCTCAGTCAGTAGGAAAAAAAGTACCAGCAAGGAAATAAAAGCACAAACTGAGTCAAGATGTCCCACCTCTGAGTGGAGTATTAAGTGGAAAACGGAAAAATCAGTGCTCTCTATCTGAATCCTTTCTCACAACCAGCCAGCTGAAAGTGAGGGAAATTTTAGGAAAGACAACCCAATACAATAAGGCAACCACTTCCACCTGCTGAAAGGCATGTCTAGTTATGGGAAAAAGAACATGAGGGAGAGTCAAGAGAGTATCCAGAGTTTCACTGCATTAGGTTGGAAAATAATTCCTGCTAGGAAACACCTGAAATTCTGAGGGGTTTGCTGACACATATGGAGTCCTTTGTTTCACTTGGGGATGGAAGGAAAGTAAAAGAAACAGAACAGGATAACAGAGCACACCAGTTTGGAGAAGCACTCTGTGCTCAGCTGTATATTTCCTGGTTGGAAGGAGGAAATGTAGAATTATGATCCTTTCCCCTTGGCAAAGGGCCCAATCACTGAACAGAAGAAATTAAATAAATAATAAGACAAAGCCAAAGAAACCCAAAAGACTTGCTTTAAGTCTTAGAAGAACATGAATCCTGTCTCCATGTTCATGTGTTATTCTATACACCAGTATTACAAAGTCTGGCTAGTAGCATCATGCCCTGGAAAGAAGATGACACCGCGAGGTGGAAGTGGTTCATTCCATGTTTGCCACACAAGGACCCTTCTCAGCCATCTCTGCAGAAGCTGCCCATGCCAGCCCAGACCTACTTGGAGCTAAAAATGCTCAGTTCTAGTCTTGGAGTGAAAGTTTATTTGAGACTCTGAGTCTTACCCGTGTTGTAGCTTCCCCTCAGACAGAAGTGAGAACAAAAACATCTCTAAAATGCTAAAGCTAGCATACAGTGTCTGGAAGAGAGAGAAAACTCACAACTTCACATTTACTGGCTTGTGAAGGTAAAGTTAAAAAAAAATAAATAAAAGAGGGGAGGAGCGAGAATTGAAAAGGAACATGGGAACCTGTCAGGCCCAGAAAACCTGCTGATTGCTAACTGAGGACAACAGCAGGAAGGTGGGAGAGGAGTTCTCCACCACGGATGGTAGATCTAAAGTACTAACCTGAAAGTCTAAGACAAGGCAAGCAGATTGAAGGTAACTATATTTTAGGACTTTAAGAAGCTGAGGATAGAGTCTCAAAGCCATTGCACTACTTTGGTATATCTGTTTGTCAGATTTACGGATCACTTTATCTTTTTATCAGATAAGGCTGTAACTCACCATAAAGACCTTCATAAGGTAGCAGAACCAACAACATTTAACAATTCAATCTTTTGCATAGCCTCCAGGGTCACCTTATTTAGTAAGTTTAAAGGTGAGGAAATAGAGCAGTACATTTCTGAAGGTGCTGGTTCCCTTTTAACTTTGTAAAGTACAGCATAAGTCTTTGTCAATCACCAATAGGCAAGAAGAGGACTTTGAAAACTCGGTATTATCTGTGAGCCCTAGCCTAGATCAGCAAAATAAGGCACAAATGCAGAGAGTAACCCATACACTTAATGCCAGCTGCCAGAGCTGCTGTTCTTTACAACCAGCATTAGTGTGATGACAGGTCCTTGAAGGAGAATAGAGCACATTTTACAATGATACATTCACAGGATACCATGTCATCATCTGCATGTATGTTTAAATTTCACTGCTGGGGAAGCCTTTCATGGTTAAATTCAAGTGGAGAAAAAGACTTTGGGGAAGAAACCACCCATCATTCAGTAATTTTTCCCCTGAACAATAGAGCAAATTAAATGAATGTGTGAAATAATAATAAGCAAATCATTACATTTGCCCCAGACAAAAGGAAAAGGGCAAAATAAAATGCATATAATATAATGAAACATCACAAAACACTATATGCTATGAGAATTGGTTGTTCAGAATAAATGCAGGCAAGAGTATTTAAAAATTAAAAGAACCAAGAAGAAACATTTTACATATAAGTGGTCAGCAGCAGTTGCTGTGCAAACTCATCATTTTGATCTGAGTACAAATAACCAGCATGTTCATATTTTTAAAATGGGAAAAGACAGAAATTAGGTAGTTTCTAATGATGGTAAGTCAGCTCTGTGGCTGTAAAGCATGAGCAAATGGAGACACCTCTCAGGTTTGTCTAACTTCAAATATAACCAGCAGTAACATTGCTAAAAGTTTAAAGTCAATAAAGTAGCTTTATTTAACCTCCTCCTCTTATCCAGTGCAATTATGATTATCCTACCAAGTATTGTTTTATAACAGAAAAAAAGCTTATATTCATTTTCTAGCAATCATATTAAAAATGTGTCTGATAGTCACAAGAACACAGACCCAGAGATATGGAGAAACTAAATTGCTTAATTTGTGCATTCAGCAATAAGCAACATCTCCAAACAAGTGTAGTTTGGAAAGCACACGCACCTTTACTTGGGGAGAAGAGTCAGCTTTTTACACCTGAATAATGAGCCATAGTGAAACAATCACAGCAACAATAATCTCGAATTGGTGTCCCCCTAAAGCCATGAGCATAAAACTAACCAGTATCCCACTTACACTCACTTCCTGATTATGTCCCACACATGTCGAGAAATCTCACTGCTAGTCCAGTGCAGGGGGTGCTGTGCTGGGCAGCTGCTGACCCCAGGCATCTCTAGCCCAAATCCTCTTATGTTCAGGAATCCACATTTCTTGCAGCTCATCTTTAAGAAGAATCACTTGCATCCACATCCCTGCTTCTCTTTGTCTTTAAGGAAAAAAGTAAAAAGAGGGGAGAAGAGATTTCTGCATGGCATTTCTATTCATCTATTCTCACTGTGCCGCTTCTTCTCTAATGTAGGATCTGAGAACATGCTCAGAGTAACTTTTCATGCTGGAGATACAAGCTATTATATATATACGTATCCACACACTTCGAACCCTTATACACATGTTTACAAGCACTATCACAAATTTATATCCACTTCATTTTTAAAGGCCTTCATAGTAGAGGTGTGGGGTGGTTGATAAATGTAAATGCCTCAAACTGTTTTCTGTTAACAAGGCCTGGTCCCTCAACCCTTTGTCTATCAAAGTACCCATTATTTTAAATAAGTTTGTGGTGTGACACACTTGAACACTTTTCTAACTCCTAAAGGGAAAGTGCAAGCAGTAGAGTGGCTAGTCAAAAAAAATAAGAGTTGAATATACAACTTAAATAATGAGGAAAAAAAAAAGAAAAAGAAAAAGAGAAAAAAAAAAGAAAGGAAGAAAAGAACAAAAACAAGAACAACAAAAATAACTTAAACTTCCATCCAAACTGGGAGTAAGCAGTTCAGGAAGCAAACTAGACAACAGCTAACATGTTGTCAGAGCAATGAAATCAGCAACAAAATCAAAATGCTGTCCCAGCATAGTAGTGTTGACAATGTCTGTAAGTGCCCGTGCTCAAAAAGACCACAGCAGTAATCTTGGTGCAACACATCCAATCAGCAGCAGCTTACTAGCAGGGTGCAACAGGAAACCCTCACATTTATCAGCTCTGTTCCCTCATCAGCGTATGTCGCTGAACTCCATAGAAGCTAGATCTGTGTTAATTTATCAGCAAATCAGAAACAGAATAAAAATGTTACTTCTGTCTTCTTTTGGGTCATTTATTTCCTTCATTCCTTTATTTTTTAATGTTCATGATAAAATGCAAATGTTTGTACCTTGAAATTCTGGAAAGCAAATGAAGAAAAAGATAAATCCAGATTGAACTCATGTTTGGTACAAGTATAAGCCCTGTTTCTATAATCAACTCAGTAGGGCAGACACTCTGACCTACTGAGTTCTCTCATCTGCCTGAAGATCTGTTCACCACAATCAAACTGGGGAAGCTTTCCAGCACCTCCCTAGAACATCGTCTCCAAATTACTTTTTATTCCTATGATAAAGGAAGGTTGTTTCAAGGGCAGACAGGGTTGTTTCTCCCCTCAGAAGTTCTCACTTGAAGAAGCTGATTGAAGTGCAGTAAATGTGCAAAATAGTTCATATGAAATGTAAACCAAAACTGGGAAGAATTGAGCTCTGGATTTGCGGAGAACAGAACCTGTTGTCTTCATTAATTCATTGCCTGTATCCCAACTGTCTATTTTACTTACTGGATTGCTGGCTCCGGCTCTGGCCTTGGGCTAGTACATATCAGCATATCCCCACAGAAGTGGAAGCCATACACCTTCTGATCAAGTTTATTTAATGAAATTGTTAAAGTTTGAAAGATATTTAATCAGATGGACATTGAAGTTGAGACAGAAAAGTTGAACTACTTTAACAAAATCAAGAGAATTAACATGCTTTTCTGCATCTGAGAAGACGCATCGCTCAGTGCGATTTCGCCGGTACGTGTCAGTGTGCAGCAGTGGTTATTACCACACAAACAGTATTGCATGATAGCTCAAAGCCATGCAAAGAAAAGCATCTAGCTGAAACCAAAGGAGATGGCAGCGTGTAATGCACACACACTGTATAAATAGCACATGGTTTACAAGCTAGGCTGGATAGCTCTGCTAGTTCGGTAATGAACACAAGTGGTCAGGGTATTGCATCTCGGATGAAAAGCAACTGCCCTGGAGCCAGTGTCCTTAACATTATGGTGGGTTAGTGTTAACACAAAGGGAAAGGTGTCACCTGCAAAGTCAGCAGCACCTGCTTCTGCAGAAACAAATCAGGCTGTTTGCTGGAAATCTTTTCTTCAGTAGTGACTTGACCTTGCTTATGGGTCATATCCAAATCAAAGCCCAGGCTAAGATGACATGTTCAGAACAGAAAGTGAAAGGAGAAGGAAGAGAAGCATGACTTCTCTTTTTATCCCAAAGCCAGAAACCAAAGTTGTTCTTTGTGCTATCATTATGTAATACTTAAGTTACAAGAAGACAGCATTGTTTTTCCTTTTATTTACCCACTTCTTCACAAAACCAATTAATATATATATATGTATATATATATATTACAGTATTTTAAAATGTTTGCATAGAAGTCCACTTCATAAACTAACATTCTGGAACATTTTTTATTTCTGTTTTGATACCAAGGAAGAAATTCACCAAATCAGTTCCTTGTTTCTCAGAGAACTATTGCAAGGTCTGTCTGGAGAACATGTGAAATGTGACACGCCAACATTTGTTCTGTTTGAGCATGCTGTACTTGAAGCCAGACCTGCACAGGAAACAAAGATCAGAGCTCAGTTCTGTGTGCCTTTTACCTAGAAGTTCTGAAAACCAGAAAGAAGAAAGAAAAATCAACTGTCAAGAACAAATCATAAAAAAGTAGATATAAATCAAACTGGTGGGCACAAATCGTACCTAAATAGTTTGTCTATGATGATAGTATCAGAAAGATAAAGAATGAATGGTTAACTTTAACTTCCTTTAATTCCAGTTTAAAAAGTGGCTGTGGTAGGACAGTAACTACACACAAAACAAAAGGTCCTTGTGATAAAGTTATGCTCCTAAATACAGACCATTGAGTCAATTAATGTTTACTTAAGTACTTGTCATCTGAAGCAGTAGCAGAGAAAACCATCAACATAACCAAAAGCTTGTGACACCAATTTGCATCCAGTTCCATGTGCATGTTTATTTTCAATCAGGATCAATCAGGAAGGAAAATAATCAATGAAGTCGCAGTCATGAGTGGTATTTGGCCATCTGGGGGCCCCAGTTTCTCTCGGCCTGCATTGGAGGCAAAGAAAAAAAAATTTTTCAAGAGCACGGAGGAGCTCCATATGGTTGAGATCAAAGGTGTTGCTGGGTGCATGGTTCTGCTTTATTGCCAGGCACTGCTGTTAATTAGAAAACAAGATCAGAGGCAGTATTAAAATCCAATTAAATTGATATGAACAGATTGCCAAGTGATGTTCACTAATGTATAATTGAGCACCATGCAAATTTCGGTGGCTGCCTTTTGTTTTTTCTCCCCTCACTCTGGAATGAATGATGAAGCTATGAAGTTTTTCCTCATTGTAAAAGATAAACAAGTTAATGCACTGATCTAGGGGGTATTGCTTCAGTGATTGATGAAAATGAGAGTGGAATATTAACGTGTGACTTTTGGGGGGCTTCTTTTATAATCTTATTTTGTTCTTCATTCTTTTATTATTGTTGTTGTTATTCTTGTTATGGTGGTATCCAAGTACATGCTTAGATCCTTCATCATTCCATCATTTCACATACAGAGAAAGTTCTTTTGGAGCTGGAGATTTGATTCAAACAATTACAAAACCATGAATATTTCAAGCGACAGGCCTGCTACTGCTGGAAATTAACTTTCCAAGAACTATATGGACTCTATACCGTATATCTTTGTTTAGAATCCACAGCTTCTATTAAATTTAATTACTTCCCTGTGCAGCTTTATATTGAGGGCGACTTCAAAACGAGGGCAGCAGCTATTAAATTTAATTACTTTCCCCTGCGGCTTGCATAGTAAAGGTGCGTGGTTAAGGTGCAGCTACTAAAGGAGGATAGCTTCTAAACAAAGATCTACAATATTTATACCATATATACATTTCCTTTTCCCTGTCTATCAGTCTTTAAAATGTACACTTTGCATGCGTATGTGTGCATATAATGCAGGTATGTACTAAGTTAAATTATTAAATGCAAAGTGCTAACTTTTAAGCTAAAGACTGTAATACCTTAACTGCATTTCTGTTTCTTTCTCTCTTTAAGTGCCTCACGTGGTTCCATTCACAATTTTTTAGAAATTCAATGTGACTAGTCTTAATATAGGACAAAATTCCAGGATGACAAATTCATTGAAAAAGCTGAAGAAATGCTGAAGTCTTTTGAAAAAAATGCATTTTTGTGTAGAACCTACCATAAGGAATAAATGGAGATAACTATGATCCTTGCAAACCTAATGTATTAATATCACTGTGTTTCATCTAATCTATCATTTGCTAACTATGAAGATGTATTAATGTAAATGCTGTTTTTAAAAGCTGGATCAAAAGTAACACATAAAAGACCAATAAATCGACCAGGGCAGTGTCTGACATAGTGTTCATGAGATATTTGTGGAGCTTTCAGAAATTGTTTAAATTCTATTAAAAAAAGAACACATTCAATCAAATAATGTTGGTTGTACATGTGAACAGATTAACTGAACTGCTGTTGCAGTTTTGCTTGCAGGGAGGTATGAAGTTGTGTTTGCCTTAGCTGTGCTCATCAATCAGGGAGTACAATGCAAGTAATGTGGTGGTTGTAGGCAGAGGGGAGGATGGGTAGCACCAAACAATTCAGGGTCTAAGCTCCTTGTTCCATTTTATGTAAACACCAGGGGACTTTAAACTGCCAACACAAACTCATCACAGTGTTTCCCATATCACTTTCAGTTAATGCACCCACTGCCCACACAAGGCTGAGAGCAGTGGTAGGAGTTTGTATAGCATCACTATCTTAGAACTTAAAAATCCTTTGAAAAATTAATGTAAAACACTGGAAATTCTGTTACAGTAAAGCAAAAAAAGAAGCTATGATGTGTTTTATGCATTTCCAAAATAATATTGAAGAACCTGATGTCAACCCATCATTAGCGGAACAGGAAATGGTACTTGGAACCTCCTGAAGTTTCTGCCCAAACATTTTAAAAGGTAGCTTTATGGAAACAGGGAAGTTATGTAGCTCACTACTTATTCCCTAGCAAAAAATATGCTTTTACATCAAGAATTGCAATGCTGATCAGAAAAAAAATTATCTGGTCAAAATTCTGTGTGCAGATACAGTGTTATAGATGTTTTGTTACAAGACTTAAAAATCAGGGCCTAAAAAGAAACAAAAAAAAAGGAAAAACAAATGGAGGAAAGACTTTCCATGCCCTTTTTCCATCATTCTTTTCCAAAATTAAAAGGATAGAATATAAAATAAAGAACTAAAGGTATTTTCATTAGTTTAGTATTACAATTTAAGGGAACTGGGGATTTCTCTTTTTCCTTCCCTTCCACTTTGTTATCAATTTTTCTGTTTCTCTTTCTTCAGGTAAAGATTGTGTAGACAAATGAAGGGGAAAGTGTAACAGGGAGGAATAAACTATTGCTATGAAAAATGTTTTTTAAATCTGTCGTGTTTTTTCCAGCAACAATACAATACCTGAGAATATTGTACCAAAAAATTCTAAAGGAGTAAATAAATAAGATAACCATTACGATGCAGACTTAACACCTTTGTATTTCTGCTTTATTGTTTCAGAATGCTCCTGTAGAAACCATCTTGACATGTCATTGAAAAATATTGCTTTAACATATCCTTATCTAACAGAAACTTTTGGTTAAGATGTTAGTCAACTGTGCTAGAGGATCCATAACTCGTTCCTTGCCAAATGCCTAAGTTCAGTACAAGGACTTTATTGATAAATAGATTTCTCAAATAACTATGAAGAGAGATGAACCCCAGTCCTGAACTAGAACACACTGTGTTATTCCTCTTCATAGGTACAGTACAATGCAAAGAAAGCAAGAGTTTTGTCTGAGAGTTTCAGACAGTTTCATCTGTTCTGTCCTTTGGGGAAAAACATGTTTAGTTATTTGTTGTCTGTTTACACATCTATTGGGTCCTTGGATCCTCACCGTGATGTCAAAGAATTACTGTAATACAGAAAAAGGGAAAAAGAATGAAGAGGAGGAGCAATTAGTGGAGGAAAGACAATGAAACATGTAACTCAAGAAAAGTGATCATCAGTTTACCCACGGTTATATTAATGTGGTGTCTGAGACACCAAGTATCCTTCCAAGACCTTACAGAAGGAGATGGTAGCTGTTACAGATGTGTGATGTTCTTGCAGGAAGTCTATGATACTGACTGTAATTTAGCCATAGTGGTGCTGTGGTCACAGAGGTTAACCCAGTTAACTCATTTCATATTAGCTGAGTCTTTCTGCATAGAATGGCACTGAGCAATGAAGACTAGCCTGGAGGAGCATTTCTGCATGTGAAAACATGTACAGATGTGGACCTTTTGAAAGAGACCATTGAAATTTATAATGATGAGGGAGAAGCAAGCTGGTGAGATCACATGCCTAGCTGAGGTAAAATAAAAGTAAAATTTGCAGTGATGACAACTCTAACTCCTTGCAATAGCTAACATCTAAAATAGAGGATTTGTTATGTCACCATATTATGCAATTACAGGTCTATTAAATAAATGACTATATGTTGACTTCAGTGTGCTCTGAATGCTCTTCCATTTTCAGACAGTAGTAAAATGTGTTTTCTGGCTGTGGGAAGGTACAGGTATTGATCTCACTTTTTTTAATTTTTTTTTCACTGAGTAGAGTGAAAACTAGATCCAAGGTAATGTTTTGTTCTATGTCCCTCCCTCTCTATGGCCAAACGTAGAGAATATGTTTAAAAGACTCCAGAGTAGAAATTAATTTCTTCATAACTAGTCAGTATGGCAATTGGTGCAGGTATAATGGACAAGCTCTTCTCCACTTTCTTAGTGCAAAGGTTTCCCTTTTAACTTTATGCTTCATTGTTGCCCAAGCTTTACATATTGGATGACAAGGATAAATTAATACTACTCTGTCAGTGGCTCCACTGAGAAGTTTGCCTTTAATAGAAAGCTAACTGCTGATCTTTAGACACAAAGCCCAGGAATCTGTCAGCAGAGTTCAAAATTAGCTGAGATCTTATGGCCCGAGGCCACCCTGGTAACTAATGGCAATTTTACAATCATGTTTTTGCTTGATGGGCGAGTAGTAAGAGGGACCATGATCATGACCCAAATCTAAGAAAAAGGCCTCCAGGCCCAGCTTTTTGTCAGATTATGGCTTTACTTACCTAAGCTGGTTTTATCTTATTACAGTGTGTAAGCTGTGGTAAGCTTGATACAGACAGGATGGAAGAAAAGAAATCGACCCAACCTTAGCAGGGTATTAATCACAGGCAAAAGGTTGGGAGAGAGGACCTGGCGTATAAATCAGCATCGTCCCTGCTGGTCACTACTTGATGAACTACAGATTTGAATCCAATTTTACCTTATCATATTCAATTGGAAATTGTCAAATACAGTAAATAAGACAAAGCATTTCTATTTTGAAAATAAGTTTCCCAGCTGAACACTTTGGTTTATATACTTTACTCATAGTTGTTTTTAGGAAGTTTACAAAGAAGACAAACTCCTCTAAATAAAAAAGAAGTTTCACTGCTTACTTCTGGAATGATTTTTAAATTTTTAACTTATGACTATATAATGTGCAAACTTCTGAGGGGAAAAGATGTCACCTTGCTTTCATTTGTCAGCTGCTTTTCAATTACAAGGAACCAAGTAGGAATTTCTGAGTTGAAACAGCGGGAAAATTTCAATGCTGAATATTTTCAATTAAAGCAAAATCACTATTTTTTTGTATGTTGTAAGGTGTTGTAGGATAGAAACAAATATCCCAACCATCTCTAATTTTCAGAAATTAACATGACATGAGCCTTTGGATAACTGTTTCTGCTCTGCATAGAAAGGAAAAACATAAGGTTTTAGAGATGTTCAGAATCTGTTTCCAAAGAGCATTAGATTGCATATTGCAAACTCCCTTTTAGTAGTTCACATTTCTGCTGAGGTCAAAAATCTCTTTGACTAATATTTCTCCTTTAAACTCCCAAGATTTGGGTGGAGGGACAAGTTGACTACTGGAAAGAGTGTTGTTGGGGGGGAAACTGACTTCCAGATAAAGCATGCAAGAGGAAAATAGACAAGGAAAAGGGTGATGGGACTGCATGGGAAATCTGTTTAAACAGTGTTAGTACAAGAAAGGGGATGGTTATATTGTATGTTTTTCTACTAGAAAAATACAGGCCAGAGTTACTAGTAAGTAGAGAGAAATGATAGAAAGTGTGGGCCTGTGGGAATGAGATGCAGTCCTTGTCACTGATCTCAGGCACACATGTGCCTGTGATTAGGTTTCTTCAGCTGTAAATAAAATTCAACTCTATCTACCTAATATCTCAGTACTGTAAGAATTAACATTTATGAAGTGTCCTGTCACCCAGGACTATAAGACAGCATAACTACAAATTACTACTGACAGCAAAAGGTAGAGATTCAGCAGAGATTTACTCTTTACATACCTAGGTTGAGGTATGCATTGCTTATCAAATCAAATAATATAGATTGTGTCTTTGTATTATCGAATCTCAACAAGCTATTTTCTTTACCCACTTTGTACTTGCTTTGTCTCTCTATATTTCCCTTAAACATCTTCTACAACCACTTTAACACAGAACATGGAGGAAGAAGAACTTAGTCTAAGAAACTAGCATTGTCATTACTACTGTTCCTATGGCTTCTGTCCTATTCTTAAATTGTGAATTTTTGGGAGTCCAGGATATTAATTTTGTTCTCCATTTCTACAGCACAATAATAAGCTGATCCATAGCTGTCCTCCAGAACCAAAAAGAACAACAATATTGATAAGGACAAGAAGACAAAACTATTTCATTAATATATCTAGACAAGTAGAAAAATAATCCTGATCATCACAAGACAATAGAAATTTCATTGTATTCCCTTTTGTGTGAGATTGTATTAGTTTTATTTAAATATATTTGCAATGACAGGCAATTGAAAAGATTTCTGACTTGGCAAACCCCAATGGTATTGTTCATCTGAACTTTGTCCACATTTGGGTGCAACATATTGTACATAACTGCCAAAACAAGAGCCAACTTCAACAGCTCAGGCCCACCACAAATGCTTCCCCCAAGCCAGTTGTCAGGAAGAAATAGGCAATGGACAGTGAGGCAGCAAGTGTAACCCAAAGTCCTTTTCTTGCCACAATGACACCTAAAGGCGGCATGTTCACATGTAGAAATGCAAGCAGGTCTGTAAACGTGTGTTCTTGGGCAAGTGGACTGGTTATCACAGATTAACAGAGAGCTGTTACCACATCAGCTGCAGGGAACCAACATGTGGACTGCTGAAGTTGAGGCAACTCTGGCCCAGTATTTGAAAGTTTCCTACTAGAAGTAGGAAACTGGTCAACAAAGTCACAGATTGATTGGCTGTCCTTAAATTATCATCACCTCTTAGAAGTCCTTTCCTAGACATTGGTTTATTCTTCTGGAGCTTGTTTGGGTATAAAAAACAGTGAACATTTATTTTTGTAACTGACAGAGGAGCTAGGACTGTGAACTCACACAAGAGTGGGTTTATTGAGAAAGAAGTTGCCATTCAAAAGTTGAACTGTGGTTCAACTATTTTGGAAAAACACAGGCAGATGACACAGTGCTTTTCTTCATAGTGAATAGGCCTGATGGCTATTGCAACGAAACTGAAGATTTATCTAAATGATCATACACTTCCTGGTATCTGTGGGATGAAGTGAGGAAAGAACAAGGATGTCAGGTGAGACAGGTGAAAACATTAATAACAGGTGGTACATTCGATACATTTTTTCAAATTAATTCTGCGGTATGAATGAGAATTACTCACCTGTACATTTTCAAGCAATAAATGAGCACAGTGACTAATGCCAAAATCAAAATGAGGCACCTCTTACTTACACACCCTACCCACACGTTTAGTTAGGTTCAGAAATACCAGCCTGATCTCAGTGGCCTGATCTCAGATCCACTCACCTACTCCCAGCCTTGGAAGGCAGGGCAAATTTGATGGCTGCTGACTAAGTAAACCATGTGGGAGTATGTCATTCAGACACAGATGGTGTTAGTCCTCCTAAACTAATGAGAGCTTGGCAATCATGAGGGGGACAGGAACTGGGGGAGTCGTGGCTAACCCCAAACAGAAAGGCAACACTCAGCAGCGGATTCCAGGAGAAAGAAACCCAGATATTGAAGACAGATTTTCTGCAATTTTTGCTTGTTAGTAGGATTAAATAATTGGGATTGTTTAAAAAAAAATTACTGAATCAACACTTCCTTTTTCAAATGACACAGCTCTTTTAAAGAGAAAGGCACAGTCTGCTGGTGTTGTCAGTGTCCTCTGGTTCTGCTAAGAGGTAAATAGTCACAAAGAAGAAGCCAGAACACAGTTTGCACTAGCACCAACTACCAATCTGGCTGCTCCACAGACATCGGTAGCTGCACCAACCAGCCTTCCCAATATTTCAATAGTAGCCTTTCCTGGACACATTCTGTCCTTTTGATTCTGGGAGGATGGGTTTGATCTTGTCAAATCCACCTGCCTGGTGAGGAACCCACATCGATTTCTTGGATGTCTGAAGAGGATAGGGGCCAGGATCCTGTTTGCTTTCAGTAGAGCTTAGGTTTCTTTGACTCCAGACTCATTTCCTCATAAAAGCAGACCTGGAGGTATGAGTCAACAGCCATTGAGGGTAGTGGAGAGATCCTCATCAATTTCGTTGGAGGCTTGCCCAGACTCTAATTAACCAACTAAATGGCCTTCCTAACGAGGGCACAAAAAAAAAAAGGCCTACTCAACTGCTCCAGAAATATATAGAAAATGAAAATTAACAAATTACCCCAGGAAGAGTGGTGGTAATCAGTGATAGGGAAATCTTTGGAGAAGCTTTAAAGTTTTTTTCAAACATTATTTTTAGCAGCCACCCTAGAAATTCCTGACTTTTTTTACATAATTTTGAATTCTGCTCTTGTATTGTTTATCCCTCCAGTTATCTGCTTTCGAATATGGATGAATCTGCTGATTGAAAATTAAATATAAATATCTATGTGCTTTATATATTTAGTAACAAACACATACACACATATGTACAGTGTATTTGCATTGTTGCCTGGGAACAAAATACCTATTTTTAGTTAATATCAGGTGATTTTAATTTACAAGAACTACCTTACCTCTCAGCATTTTAAACAGCATACACTGCGGCACCTGCATGCTTCTAACATTTGATGTATCATTAAATATGCCTTCTCACATTTGGCACATAAACCCTGATAAAGTTTCACCTTTTAACGAAATAAATGACTCAATTAACAAGATGAAAAACAGCAGTGTGGTGGCAGACCCTCTTGGTGGCAAAAAAAAAGGATAAAAAAGAATTATCTCAGCAGGGTGTTAATACAAGGAGCGCCACAACACACAGCAGGCACCTGGTTTGACTGACAGCCACCCAGCAAAGCTGACAGATTTGTCAGCTTGCTGACCGCTGGCTTGAGTCTCTCGCACCACCCTAGGAATAAATTGTTGCTCAGGAATGGCTGGGCAAGCACTCACTTGTCTCTATTAATCTAATTGAATATTTTTAGGTTGTTTTCATTTTTATCTGCTCCTCTTTGGAAACATTCGTTCCTGGAGCAGCAAGTTTTGGCAGCCTTAGATGACTGACTTTCTCACAGTGCTTCTGTCTTTTGAAGGAAGGCACAGATACAGATACAAGGCCAAATTCATCTCTTAGGTCCCAGGGCTTGAACGGTGATAACTGAGGTACAATTGGATCTACCACAAGGGAAAATTCCCTTTTTCAATGGGACTGGAACTTAAAGCATCTGTATTCTGTTTGTTCAGAAGGTCCCAGCTGACAGGGAACACATACATGCATGATGTATGACCAGAAACCAAACAGAAAGGAAAGTTGGAAAATTGTTATTTGTTTCCTGAAAGTGGATATTAGCCTTCGTGCAAACATCTGATGTGATGATCAATGGGAAATTATGAGAGCAGTATGGATGCATATGGAGAAAACTGGGACTTTGACTCAAAGACAGTTCAGTACTCTCAGGTATGTAAGAGTTTGCCAATCAGCTTAAAATCTTGCTAAGCAAAGATAGCCTTATTTAAAGAAGAGATGATCAGGAATTGCACAAAATCAATCTGCTGAATATCACAGTTTCTGAGGTTAGTAGATGCAAAACCACAACCTCTATTGTATAATCAGGCATGTGCCCACATGAATGACATCTTTATAATTGTATGCTGTATCTCTCCATGTGTTGCTTATCATTAAGCATTAAGAATATGTGTAATCAGTATAGATCTAGGAACCACCATTTACAAAGTTTTTTTAAAGTATGACATACAAAACTAAATATGTTCTCAGTTGACGCAATGCTGATCTCCCAAATGCTACCAAAAAAGGGCAGGTTGCTTCTAATAAATCTTTTGAGATATATTTTATAGAAGACAATGTTAGATCTGCTCCGAGACTGAAGGAAGATGCAACTGAAATAACTTGGTGATAGTTTTTACTTGTGTAAGATAGTTTCACTTGTTTCTGTGCATCAAAGAAGAATTAAAACTTCAGTGCTCAAAAGCCTCATTTAATTTCAAATGACAATGCTCCTACTCACATGACAAAATCCTAAGATTAGCTCTTCAGTTCTTGTGAACAAAGAATATCTATTTTCAAGCTGAGCATTGCATATTACCTTAGTACCAAAATGTATTTGTAATATTCCCCAGGAATGGACAAGTTTAGCACTCATTTAACTCAAGGCAAACAGTGTCATGCTATTCTCACAGTTACAGGGCCCCATTCTGGTTTTCTTCTTAACTCTCTGTTGCGATGTTAGAGATAATGTCTTTTTACCTTTCTTCTGCTGACAGTGGTGGACTACCGCTTTCTATAATGGAACCATTTTTGTGAAATCAATAGGGTTATTTGTTGAAGCAGATGATATTAAAACAGAGTATATACGTATGAGTATGACCTTCAGCTACAAACTTTCACAATAGTTAGAGAGATGATTATTTCTAATATAGATTAAGATTTGCACAGCAAACTGTCAAGAAATGTCAGGATAAATAAAGATATGCATTATTTTCCTGTCTATTCAATAAACTCTGGACAAAAAGGAAAAACAAAGGTGTCTTTTATAACCTGAAGTAAGCTGGTTTGTATTTGCTTTACCATTCTTATTTCATTGGCACATTCTTCGTAATATATTCATCAACAAAATGTGTGACTAGAGAGGCTGGGAATATTTCCTAATTTCCATACAATACACCTTCAAAACGTGTATAATGTCATGTGGAAGGAATTAAGTCTGATAGGTCTTTCTCAGGACCATTTGACAGTAGGACTGAAAATGAACCTGAGAGTGAAATATGGACAAAAACTGGGTAGGTCTAGTTCTAGAAATTACTAGTTTCCAGCATTGATGTAGAAAATCATTTAGCTCTAGACTTTTTGAATATCTCTTATCATGCTTCAGACTGGAATATATTAAGAGGAATAACCATTTTTCTTTAGTACAGGTACATTCTTTTTTCCCTTTTTTTTAAATTTTAATTTCTTTTTATAATATTCATGTTTCAGAGAAAGAGGGATAAAAAATAGCTAAAGAGACCGCATCTCTTTTCCAGAAGAACAGTACAAGTCAAGTTCTAATTACTAAAAATCAGAATTTTTCATTGAATTTCATGTGATTTTTGCAGTTTTGAATAAACAGACGTTAGTTTTCCCTGATTATCTGCACAAGCTCTTTTTCCTTATCTAATAGCTCTGTAGAACGTTTCATTGGAACGGGAGGGGTATATCAATACCCCTGTCCAGGAACTGACTCAGTACCCCTGGAGTTTGGGGATAGTTGCTCTTTAACAACAAAAGCAGAAAATGTTATTACACGGGACACGCAGGTATTCCAAAAGTTCATGCAGTAAAGAAATTATTTTCAAGAAGAAATCATTTTCCTAAGCAAATGCTTCCCTTCTTAATTCTATTTGCTCTATAATAGGTTTTGTACTAAGAGAAAGCAGAAAGTCCCTTCAGATTTGTAACACAGTGTTCAGAATTAAATGAAGTAACAGATGAGTGTGACTTAGGACAGCTAAGCATTTTGCAAATACTGTGGAGAATTCAGCATCATGTTTCCTGAGAAACACTGTATCTTAAAGCATAGACACCAAGCAAAGATGACATATTTAAAAAATGCTTGAGTTAGGAGTTACAAATAAATATGGTTTTATGTACATTTTCACATACACACTCAAGCAAATTAAGAAAAATTACCTATGTTATTCTGAGTTGTGTAACATTCAGTATTCCTATCCAGAAAGGTTTTACTCCATACAGAAAAAAATACACATGTAACCACATGGCCTGAAGTCTTGGCTCCATGCAAATCAATAGAAAAACTCTTAGTGACATTATTAATAGGTAGCATTCCCTGTACCCATGCAACTAAGAACAGTCCTAAGTAAAAATTCATTAATGTTTAGCTCACCTCTCCAAATGCAAACACAAGCATAAGGCCCAGATCACTACCGAATCACTGCTATTATAGTTATACATGCATAGTTTTACATGAAGCTAGTTATTCTCTTTGCAAAACATGAATTATTGCAAAACAAAAGGTGTTATGATCAGTCTCTGTCTGCCTCTGTGTCTCTGTCTATAAAAAAATTCAGATCACTGTAGAGGCAAGTACGATTTCCTTCACATAAAGCGAGTTGTGCCTAATTGCTTCAGGAGGGAATCAAAAATGCAACAGAAATATCTTTCATATTTGTTCTTCCTCAGTTTGATGGACTCCTAAAAAGTCAGTTTGGTGCTTGCCTGTGCTTCAAAGCAGTTTATTTTCAGGAACATCTTCCTGATGATTCATTTACTATGCAGAGCCCAGAGCAAAGGACACCACAAATACAGAAGTCAGATGAGCTTTGCAATGTCCAGTGAATTACACTTCAAGTGACCTTTATGCACAAATGCACAAAAGGAAAAACAAAATACAAAACTTTTCCAAAATTTGTGATCCACTGGCAGAAACTCAGCCTGTGCAGAAAGGGAAAATTCAATGTGAAAACTGATAGCTATTGTTGATTTGCCAAGTTATACTGGTATAAACTGGTATAAACTGAAGTGTTAAATATCTTACAATATCCCTCAAAAATCTTTGATTTTTGTTCTGCAGAAATTTGGTTGAAATCTTTGCTTACAGGTAATGCAATGCTTGTATGTTGTTATAAGAATCAAACCATATTCAGGAATCATACACTGTTTTTCAATTTTGTATGCAAGAAAATAGAAATATGAAACAGAATTCAGCACACGGATGAATAAACCCTTAATTTATTAGATCGTTTTTGCTCCGATCAAGGGAATAGCTCAAAGAAAAGAGGTCAGAAAGACTAGTACTGTTAATATGCAATTGATGAAATCCTCAAACACATATTGATCCACTTTTTATTACATTTTTAAACCCTTGACTGTGAATATTTCCCAATAAGACAATAACTATAGCAAATATAATTTGATGTTCTTAATCACAGTAGATGTTCTTCTCCCTCTAAAGATCATCACGCTGGGGATATTTACATCCAATACACAATGTGAATTTGCCATGGATAGCATTACATACACAGCCCTCTTTTTCACATTCGTTTCTTCAAGCACATCATCTCTGTGTTTGACACTATCTGTACTAACATATTTTAGTCACACATGGAAACCCCAAACAAACTTTCCTGACAATATAAATTATTATAACAAGAAAGCATAATAATGCATTAGACCTCTACCCCTTGAAAAACCTTCACAGCCATATTCATTACTTAAATAAAAAGAAAATGGCAAGTTAACTGTCAGGAGTTTTTTTTCTCGGAGCTGTAGAATTTCACAAGGAATTCAATCTACAGGGAGAACTGGGAATAGCTGGTCGCCCAGACAGGCGTGCCTGGGGAAAGTCTTTCTGCTGCTTGTGTTTGACACAGCTTGAGGCGAAGCAGGTTGTATGGGCCTTGACCCAGCAAGGTCATCATTTTGTGAACAATTCTGAGGCCTGACATCTGCTGCCTGGCTTTGAGTACAAACCAGACCCCTCAGCCCAAACACAGCCCTGCATAAAATAATCCCCCAGCAAGGATCCTGAGCTTCAGTGAAAAGGCTAAATGGCCCTCTTTTTGTCTGGGTGTCCAGGCTTTTTAGTCCTTCCTCGTCACGTAGCAGAGAGTGGAGAACAAAACCATTCCCAGAATGTAGATAAAGGCCATATTCTCACAACTCCACACCATAACTTCTTCACCTCATGCAAGACTCACATTTACACTCCAGGGCCATGGCTTTGGGAACAAAAGGGGACAGGCATGCAGTATCTCAGAGAGGGACACGCTCTTCTTCTGAAAATGCATTCAAAATGGTCCTTTTCCTTCTCAGTTTCTGGGGGGAAAAATCAATTGTACTAAATAAAGCACATGAGGTATATGTGCTATTTAAATATCACTAAGACTGCATACAAGAAGTGGCAGACTTGATTCTCAGACTTTCTATTTCTCCATGCGTGAGGAACTCAGAGAAACCAGGTGACCCATATAGAGGTGAGTGTAAGTCTTGGCTGCTGCTTGATTTTGGATTGTATTGAAAGTCTTTCAGTCATTCTGGCATCAAAAAGAGACTGACAGAGAGCAGCTTATAATAGCCTGTTTACAGGGAATCTCCACAAAGCAAAGTGGTACAAGGACTGCCGTTGGCAGGACATTTGGAGTGAAATGAAAACCTGTCTAGAGGACAGGTTATGGCTGTTAGCATCTTTTTCTCAGAGTCAAGTTAAAGCACTCCTGAAGAAAAATCTATTCTCATAATAAAGATTGAGGAAGCCCTTGGATTTTTCTACAACACAAATAAATTTTATCATCTCTTCACCCCCACAGCTCAATCTAACCCTAAACAGAAACTAAAACTAATTCTGAAAGAAAGTGGTTCTGAAAAATGTATTTATTTTGCAATGCAAAACACACGTTCTGGGTATTCTACTCTAAACATCCAGTGATCTCTCCCCATGGCAGCTACAATGCTGCATGGCTACAATAATGCTTGCTGCACTGCAGCAATTGTTATCTATGCCCCAATCTCCTCCCACCATCTTCCTTTACTCCCGTAAACACAACATGAAAGGTGGAATGAGGACCAAGGTAAATGTACCCTACTGTTACCTTGACCTGTCTGACTCTGCTTGTCCTTATAGTTCAGTTCCAGAAGAAACAATCAGAAGAGCCTCCACACTTATGCCCCTCTTCCCAGAGAACTGCTTGTCCTTGTGAAACCTCATGTCTAGCATCAAACTCACCAATCTCATTCATAAAACACTAATCTGCCATGGCTGCCTTTTAAATGTGGCCAGTCATTGCCAAACGAGTTGGCTGGATGGGAACAACAAGAATGGTAGAAGATCATGAGCTCCTGTGAATCTATTTGGTGACAGGGAATTATTTAAGGTAAAATATCACCAAAAGATCAAAAGACCAAAATCAATCACAAAAAATTTAGACAGAAATTTGGTAAATTTCCAAATCTCCAAATGCATGAGTCTTTAGACAAACCAGTCTTCCAGACAGACAGACAGACTTCCAAACAAAAATAAAAATGTGTTGTTTCAATTCACATTGATCAACTTATGGAAAGTATTTTGTATCTAAATGAGAGAAAACCCCGGGGTAAAAAAATTAAAGCTTGTTATATGAATTCTTGGATTAGACAATGTCATGGTACGTCAAAGGGAGTTGCACTGCATTCACAAAATACTACTAATCCCAAATTTCAGCATTCCTGGTGGTTGCCTTGGGTCTGATGGATGCTGCATGTTTAGGTATTTCGTTGATCTGATATGTAGAATCACATACTGGTTGTGCAGCAGAATCCAAGCCATTACAGTCACCCAGGTACTAGCAGTGCTCTAGGGTTATCCCACTCCTTCTCCGTAGCAAATTATAGTTGTGAATTTTGGTCTTTATTAAGGACCTTAAATTTGTTGTAGAATATTGACAAGTACTTGATTGACCAAGGCGTGAGAAGTTAATGATGTATGGACCCTTCTGAACTCAGTTACTCTAAGTTCCAGCTGCAGAAACTGAGTGCACAATATCACAGGCTATTCCCCCTGTTTTTATATCTCTAAGAAAGTGCAGGTATGGGATGCAATACAGGCAACTTGGAGCTGCAACGACTTCAGTAAAAGAAAGGTGAGAGCTAAATCCCTGAGCTAATAGGAGAATCCATTAAAGAAAACTGTCAGTGAAAGCTGACCATCATTAACTAGGTACACTAAGGAAAATCAATGTAAAGGAAGCAGAGCACTTGTGAATGCCACTTGCTGCCACTATTATGCTACTATGACTACCATAACTATATTCCTGAAGTTTTCCGAGTGCAGACCTCACCAGTGCAAAAACTAGCATCTGAAATATGTTAAGAAAATGCAAATAATAAGATTTTACACATGAAAAATACACTCCAGGGAGGTACTTTCCTTGGCTTCTGCTAATTCTGGGCTTTCAGTGGAGCTTTTCTTGAGGAAAGACTGACAGACAAATTAGAAGAGATATGCAGTGCAGAGAGGGCATCATCATCCTGCTGAACGTCACAAAACGGTCTATCACAGAAACAGTGGGGTGTTGGTCTAGAGAGGAATGAGCATGTTAAGAGTAAAAAGAGAGAGAACAAGAAAAGAAGAACAGAGAGCACCTGTGAGATGATGGAAACCTTTATAAAACGGAATTTCTCTTGTTGACCTCATAGCAAGGAATAGTTGTGTTTGTTTGTTATAAATTCCTTCGTTTTACTCAGAATCTTTAAGACTAGGCAAATAAGCTCATCAGAACAGTCAGGACCAAAGATTTTCTAAGAATTGCTTAGAAGTTTCTAGGAAACATGTGGTTCAATATTTCTAACCCAGAGCACCTGCTATGCACACAGCTATTCACCTTCCAGCACATCATGGTCTGTCTTTTTGTCCTCTTCTCCCTGGCAGAAAAATCCAACCTGCTCTCAGATTTGCTAACGCTGCTTGAATCCTCCCACTGTCGCATCAGACTCAAAGAAAGATCTCCGTAATTTTTTTCTGTAAATATAAGTCCTGTCATTTTTATTGAGAATTGTAAATTCTTTAGCCAATGTCTATTAGGCTTTGGCAAAAGCTCAGGGAAATCAGATGAACAAGATAGAAATTGATAACCAGGATTCCTTTGGTGAAACCATGACAACACTAATGGGAGTTGGTCTGTAAATACATTGACCACAGTGGTGAGTAATATATTGGGCTGTAGAACCATTTCTGAACTACCTCTGTGTGGATTTTATCTCTTCAAGAAAGATTTCATTACAGGGAAATCATTCAGTGGTTCCTGTAAACAGGCACCTGCATTTAAGTAAAGATAACATCGCTATGAACCCCTGCTATTACAAAAGGATTGTTGTCCTACGTGTGCATTCAACACTATGAGTATCTAGCACTCCTTTCTATTACTTAAAGTCCTTATGTAATGCAAGATTCTGCACTTCGTGCACACTGAGACATACACAGAAGTACAATCACTCTCTATCTGTACAAAGAACTTTGATAATTACGTAATTTATCTCTTACCATGCCACAGCTCTTGCCTCTTCAAAGTTGTTGGGTTTGCTTTATAAAGGCAGTGATTTTATCATGAATTAGGTCATTCTCCGTACCATGGTGCTAGCTAGGCAGGAACATTTCTACCAAAAATAAATATCAAAATCTTCCAAAATTTTGTTTTAAATCTGTAGACTACTAAATACGCAAGCAGAGGAAGCAATGCTAGTTATGACATTTTAAACTAAAGGACAAGTGACATTTCAATTCATAAAATTTGGAAGTTTGATCTCACTTGAGGAAAGGTAAAAAAGGGTTGTTCCTAAACACTATGTTATGCTTTGCTGTTCAAGGCTGGTCAGGAATTTAAGGGACTGATGTCATTGGCCTAAATCCCACTATCTGAGATAGAGAGATAGCAGGATCAGAGAAATGTAGCTTCCATCTACCACTCGTTTTCCCTGCCAGGCCAGGAAAGTATGATAGCAGAACAAACCAAAATTGTTCTTCTTAACATGACAAGTTCCCTAAAATCAGGATATGCAACAGTGTGCCTAAGGGGAAAGAGAAAGAAGAGGGATGCCTAGTCTTGCAGAGAATGTTTTCTGAGAATTATGTCTTCCATCTGTTAACACCATCAACTGCCTATCTGTCTTACTATCTGTTTCCCTAGTTTCCCTGATATACCAGATAGGCTTACACCAAGGTAACCCTTTCTTCCTGTTCCCTAGAAAGCCTGTTCTGAATAAGTAGCTGGGTAACTTCTTATTATTCAACCCAGATGTAATTCGTATATATCTGAATGACAGGGAGGGCCTTTTCACTACTTAAAGGGTAAAGGACAGTGTAGGTTCAATATGCAAGTGCTGAACCCTTCTCTCTGTGATTCAGATGTCACTTAATATAGCCGCAGTAATTTTCAAACTGTTTTGTGGCATTGAGGTACTTCTGACTTACTAGAGCTATATGATATATTTCCTATCCTTTTTGGTAGTTACTGTACTGAACTTCTTTACTTGCTTTAAAAAAGGGTGAAGTTGCACGTATAATATACTTTTCTTAGAATTGCATCAATAAAAGAAATCTTGCTAAGGTTCTTACTGAAAAAGTGCCCTGACAAGATTTTTGGGTTTTTTTATTTAAATCACTAAAGATTTGTGCTGATAATAATTATGCACTGATTAATTGGATTAATTTCCTGTATGATCAAAGTGTGATAGGTACTTAATAATGCAGCTACAGAGTGATGGCTCTCAAGAGCCAAATGATGCCACATACTTTCTTAAATCCTGCCGATTTGACAGAGAAGGAAATGAGACCAGCAGAGAACAGATAGGTAAAGTATACTGCTTTCTAGAGCTGTTCTGATCCAGAAGCTGGGACGTGGCTTGATAAGAAAGATGGGAGAAAACATCAGTGCAGAGCAACTAGAGATGGCTCTAGAGCAACTAGATCAATTTACAGAGCTTCACCTGGATTGTTAAACATCAAATAGCTTCTTGTCTGACAAGCATATCTGCTTGAAAAAAAAAAGAGTTGGGTTTTTCATTCATTTACTGGAATACTCTTGCCAATTGGCTTTGCATTACCATCAAAGCTATGATAGTATTCCCAGCCTAGAATTCTGTCAGAATTGCTGTAACAAGGCAAAATAGTCATGCTAATATGAGAGCTCCGCCTTTCTCCTTTCTGTTTTTATAAGTCATCCTTGAACCTGGATCCTGTGCAGTCACTCTCCCAGTCATTGCTACAGTCAGTGCTGTTGACAAGTCAAAGTATCCCAGGTACAGACAAGATCCATAGCCTGCCTGGGACAATGAAGAAGTGTGCTACATGGTGAGAAGAATGAGGTATCTTTGATAGACACTCTGGACTTACAAAGAAGCTGAAGCTCTCTGTGCTAGCACAGGAGTTATCATCCATTACCTCGACTTCAGGCTAGAAAAAGGTATTTCAACAGTAAGATTGGACATTTGGGGTTAGCAGCAAAGCCATGTGGGAAAGCATCACGTCAGGCAGCAAAGAGATACAGTGTAACTTCTTCAGAAGAGAAATTAATTCCTGTTTCTGGAAGAACGAAAATCTCCCAGAAATGTTGACAGTCACATTGTTACAAAGGATAGAGTCCTATAGATGCAGCTCTTTTTAATAGATGCAAGCTGGTTCATACTGGTATGAATTGCCCATGTAGACAAAATCTTGATGTCACAAAATGTGTGTGTAAAAAGCAAGATGGGGAAGGGGGTGGAGGGGTGGAACAGTCGTATTGCAAGATGCATCTTAATTTTAGAAGAAAACAAATGTGTTTGAACAGTTTTTCCTAGTCTGTCAAGGAGTTTCAGACCCTAAAGGTATTTCAGTCTGTTCCCTTTCTCCTTAGGTACAATCACTAATCTCTCTCACTACTTTTTTTCAAATATGCAACCTACTTACCTACCACATAAAATGCAGAAACTTATATTATCATGGTTCAGCTTTAGAGATTTACATTAGAATCAGTGAACCTTATTTTAGCACAAAATATATGGTGAGCAATACAGAGAGACAAGACCGGGTTTATTCCCCCGATAAGTCATTTATTTCTTTCCTCAAAGAAAAATTCAATATCCTGAGATCAGATGCATATTGAAGCTTGGGTGGAAGAAAAAAAAAAAAAGAAAAAAACAGACCTAGGTTGGATTAACATGTTCAAATTGGACACTCACTATCTGTATTCTCTGCAGAATGGCTCCATACTTATTGCTTACTCTATACCATGTATAAGAATAGCTTAAACATTTCCTTGAAGACATACATGGCCTGAACTTATTCACCTAGTAAATAATTTATTAATTTCTTGTATTTCTTTTTATGTCTAATATTTATTGTTGTATTTTTTTAATGCATTTATTGACTATGAATTTCAGAGATTCAGGCCATGAATTAGACATAAATATCACTAGAAATTCTGTATATGTTCAAATGCCTCAATAAACAGTTTAGGAAACTGTTAGATATTATGATTTTCTTTTTAATCAATAATGTCTAAAGATTTTTATAATCATTTTATTGTAAGAAAATCAGGGAGGAGATTTTAAATGGTCAAATCGGCATTTCTAACTAGTAATTTTTTTTTTCTCTGCCAGCTATCTGCCAAAATAAGGAATTATTCAGTTTTTTGCTCTTTGGTCAAAATGAAAAAATGGAAAAACTAATATTTTATTAAGCATGAGACAAAGGCACTATTATTATATTTTTCAGTCAGTTCTACATCCATGTTTCCAAGTCCCATCATGATCATCAACCTGCCCATGCCCACGGCATCCATCCCCTCTCCCTGTCCCTCTTGGTTGGTAACAGACTACACCTCCTCCACCAATCTCCTTCTAAAGCACTTAGCTGCCATCACAAGGTACCTCAGACCTTTTGTGGGGTCTGACCCAAAGTGATTACTCTGTGGCACTCAGCCAAGCATGAAACCCAAGCCTCCAGTTTGGGGTTTCAAAATCACAGGATCACCTCTTACCTGTCAAACTCTGGTGCATTATTCAAACTGGAGATTCATTTACTGGCCTGATTTAGTTTAGGAAATTTGGGGGTAAAGAAGAGAAAATACCTTTTATTTTTGTCTTATCTATAATACCTTTGGCAAAAACAGAAACAATTCGGTGGTGGTACTCTAAAAACATTTCTAATAATAAGAGTAGCATTAGGGTGCATATTATCAGAATTAACACGGGAGTCCAGTCCTCTGTCCATGGCCAAGACCTTCACTCTGCTAAAGTGCTAAAATAAAGATGTCTAATGCGTCAAGTTATTTACAGTGTTACTTCGAGACAGGAGACAACAAATTGATGTGTAAAGCTGACTAGAGATTGTGAAGGTAACACGATCCTATGTGGACAGTGCAATATGCAGTGGTCTCAGTGACTTAGCCACTGCTGAATTTTTTGTAGAAAGGAGGTCAGTCACAGGCAGAGATAATGGGAAGGAGGTCACCTACCCAGAGGTATGGCAGTGAGGTGCACCACACAAGGAGACACAAAAATGTGACTTGAAATTCTGACTTAAACCTTCAAAAAAATTGTTTCTTACACACTAGCTAGCCCAGGAGTGACCCCAGGGTGCATTCAGACACAAAGGGTTTTACCAGGTGCTATGGTAGAGATGTTGTGTTTAGGTGTAAACTCTCTGCTCCACCAGGGTCCGGGCAAATGGATCCTGTAGGCAGCAATACCTTGAAGGCCACACGCCTTAAGAAGAACATAATCTTAAATGACTTCTCCTATTTCCCCTTTTCTATTTTTCTTACAGTGTTGAAAGATGCTTCTTATCCGAGAGAACATGTGTGTAAAGAGATGCATGCTGGAACTGAAACTGCAGGTGTTTTATAGAGGGCACGGTCTCAGTCGGGTTGGTGCTAGTTACAGTTTCACCCCTTTGCTCAATGGTTTTATTTATAAATTATCCTGGAGGGGAAAGAGCAGAGAATATCAGCACATATGGTATGTTAAGTCCCCTACTGCTTGGAGACCCCTGAAATGCTTAGGTACAACAGGGCATGCTTAGGGCTCTGAAAATCGTGCATTTTGTCATATGAGCCAGGCCCTTAACATTATTTTAATGGAGTTGTTTTGAATTTAATTATGCATCTGTTGTATAATACACTTACACTAAATACCTCTAGTTATTGCTCCTTAAAATCCCTTTCTTTCCGATATTGACTGCTCTAATTTACTTTTATGCAAACAGCCTAGTCAGATTTAATAAAATGTCTTAGAAGCATGTTTAATGACATCATTCTCCCTAGGGACAGTTGGGAAAATGACCTTCCATTTTACGAAAGAAGAGGATTAATTTTTATTGTCTGCCCCAGTTAATGCGTGTTTAGACATAAAGGCCCGATCAATATGACAGAGAGTATAGTGATTTTACTCACAGTAGTTTCTAAATGGACATTTCTTACTAATCCATTTTTATAAATCACTTTAAAGGCCTTATTGATCTTTAATTGGGAGTTACACCTAATCACTCGAGTGCAAAGCATGGCTAGTTTGAAACATTTTAACCCTTTCCATCCAACTCTTTAAAACTCATATAATGAGAACTTTTGTCGTCTCCTCCCCTTCAGTACACATTATGTATTACCCTTAACTCCCAAACAGATCTTGCCTGGACCACCACACATCAAATGAATACTAGGGATACTAGGGAAATATGAATACTAGAGAAAAGGTTATACCTGAAACCTCAAGGAGACAATATTACATGTGTGTCAAAAACATGCCCATATAGAACAAGGCAGAAAAGGCATATTTCTTTAGACTTTTAAAATACAAATGCTGAAAGCAAATATGCATAGTGGAAAACGGGAACTTACACTATATGACAGATTTCCTTTCCATATCTGTCTTCACCAAGCTTATAATCATAATTGTTAACTATTCTTTTCTTTTATTAAGGATCAAGTTATGCTGTAAAAGTGAACAAGAACAGAGACATATGTTTGACCAAACATTCAGGTAGAAAACTAGAAGGGCCAAAGCCCACCTAGAAATTAATCTGGATATTGCTGTAAAAGACAATAAAAATGTTTCTAAAATACATCAGCAACAAAAGAAGGGCCAAGAAGGATCTCCATCATTTGTTGGATGTGGAGGGAAACATAGTGACGAAGAACGAGGAAAAGATTTAGGTACTTAATGCCTTCTTTGCCTCAGTTTTGAATAACAAGGTCAGTAGTTGCCAAGGTACCCAGCCACCTGAGCTGGAAGGCAAAGACAGGGAGTGTGATGAATCCACCTTAATCCATGACGGAATGGTCAGTGAACTGTTATGCAGCCTAGAGCCACACAAGTCCATGGGACCAGATGGGATTCACTCAAGAGTACTGAGGAAACTGGCAGAAAAACTTGTCAAGATACTTTCTGTCATTTATCATCAGTCCTGGTCAGCCGGGGAGGTCTCAGGTGATTGGAAGTTGGCAAATGTGACGCCCATCTATAAGAAGGGTCAGAAGGAGGATTAGGGAAACAACAGACCTGTCAGCCTGACCGCAGTGCTGGGGAAGGTCATGGAACTGATCATCTGGTGTGTCATGATGCAACATGTACAGGACAACCAGGGGATCAGGCCCAGCCAGGATGGCTTTATGAAAGATAGGTCCTGCTTGACTAGACTGATCTCCTTCTTCGACAAAGTGACCCACTTAGTGGATGAGGGAAAGGATATAAATGTCATCTACCTAGACTCTGGGAAAGCCTTTGACACCATTTCCCACAGCATTCTCCTGGAGAAACTGAGTTCCTATTGTGTGGATGAATGCACTGTTCACTGGGTAAGAAAATGGCTGGATCACTGGGCCCAGAGAGTGGTGGTGAATGGAGTTAAATCCAGATGGTGTCTGGTCACGCATGACATTTCTCAGGGCTCAATATTGGGGCCAGTCCTGTTTAACACCTTATTGATGACCTGGACAAGAGGATCGAGTGCACTCTCAGTCAGTTGGCAGATGACACCAAGTTCGGTGGAGTGCTGATTTGCTGGAGAGTAGGAAGGCTCTGTAGAAGAATCCAGACAGGCTGGATTGATGGTCTGAGGCCAAGTGCCGGGTCCTACGCTTGGGTCACAACAATCCCCTGCAGTGCTACAGGCTGGGGGCAGAGTGGCTGGAAAGCGGACTGGCAGAAAAGGACTTTCAGGTGCTGGCTGGCAGCTGCTGAACAGCGTGCTCAGGTGGCCAAGAAGGCCAATGGCATACTGGCTTGTATCAGAAACAGTGTGACCAAGACGACCAGAGCAGTGATCATCCCTGTGTATTCAGCACTGGTGAGGCTACTCCTCAAATCCTATGTTCAGTGCTGTGCCCATCACCACAAGAAAGACATGAGCTGGTGGAGGATCTGGAGCACAAGTCTTTTGAGGAGCCACTGAGGGAGCTTTGGGTGCTTAGTCTGGAGAAAAGGAGGCTCAGGGGTGACCTTATTGCTCTTTAAAACTACCTGAAAGGAGATTGTGGCAAGATGGGGGTCAGTCTCTCCTCCTAGGCAACAAGTGACAGGACAAGAGGAAACGATCTCAAGCTGTGCCATGGGAGGTTCAGGCTGAACATTAGGAAGAATTTCTTCATGAAAAGGGCGGTCAACCATTGGAATGGACTGCCCAGGGAAGTAGTGGACTCACCATCCCTTGAAGTGTTCAAAAAACCTGTGGACATAGCACTTGAGGACATGGTTTAATGGTGAACATGGTGGTGGTGCTGGGTTGTCAGTTGAATTTTATGATCTTAGAGGTCTTTTCCAACTTTAGCAGTTCTATGACTCTGTGATAGTAGAGAAAATTGTGAAGAAAGTTTGGTGAAATTTGGAAAACCACAAGTGAATCCTGGAAGTTTGTATTGTTCATATAGTCCTAGGATTCAGAATGGTTACAGTTCTTTCTAGTAACATAAGTCACTGCTTTTGTTGTGTGATGCGTGCATGTCTGTATGTGATTGTGGGTGTATGAAGGTAGGATGTGTATACGTGTGCTCTATTATATAATATTCTAAACATACATCAGTATGTGCACAGTAAATAAAAACATGAACTTGACGCATTGATAGGTTTTTAAAATTGTATTTTTACATCCTTTCAAAACTTTTGAAAAAAAAACTAAACCCCAAGATTTTATTCGCTTCTCACCAAAATATTCTTTTGAACAAAAAACTAAACCCCAAGATTTTATTCGCTTCTCACCAAAACATTCTTTTGAACTGAACAGTACCTCGTGATTTATACAAACATACTTGTGTAATTATATGATAATATTTATACTCACAGACCAGAAAAATGTCTTAATCTATTTTTATCATCTAGTATTTTGTGAATGATTTTTTAAAGAACCCTTGCAGTCGTGGAGCAAACAGCACTGGATTGGAACCTATTTTATTACTTATTTAGTTACACAAATGGAAAACATTATCATTAAAATGTTAAACTTCCGTGGTTAGTGCATTCATATAGATTTCTTGATAATGGCTGAATTAATTTTAAAAATATTTAAGAAAATGTCCTCCTTGACTGAGATTCTCCAAGCCAAGAAAACCCACAAATGCAGTACTTTGCAATCATAGTGTTTACATTAGTATCACATCAGTAACATGAGGACAATAAAAACATAGTCTTGAGACTTAGTAGGAGAAGAATTTGGAAATAAGTATTAAAGTCTACTGGATAAATTTAATCTGCTTAATTGCTACAATTTCTGAGTTTCCACTATGACCTCCTATAGAATTTTCTGTTCATCAAGGATCACTGTATCAGAACAAAGGCTAGCACAACACACTTGCCTAGGGCTTTTGTCTGTAACTGGAACAACCTGGAACTACATTGTTCCCTTAACAAGTTCAAAGACCTTTCGACTGAAAGGCTAATGGATACATCTGGACAAAACTCCGTAATGGTAAAGATGGGCTTTAATATTTCAAAACTGCCTCTAAACAAGAAATTGTCTACTTTACTCTGCAACCATTTCAGGTTAAGTATAGCCATTTCCCAGTCAAAATGTATATAGTGGCATAAACTTTAAGAAACAAGTAAAAGAAAACTCCATTTTTTTTTCTCATTTCTGAATTTGTATTGGTTTTACTTCCTTTGAAAGAAGACAGGGTGGAAAAAAAAAGAGGAAGGTGATACAGGTGCAACTCTGAAAAGCTACTGGAAAACTTCTGCCCTGCAGCATCGCATGTGCCCCTTTTATCCCAGAAAAATAACCAGATGCTTGATTACGCTCATAAAGCTGAAGCTGAAAGAGGTAAAGGCACACCACTATTTTGATAACTTGAGTAGTCTAGGTTAGAGCTTTTATGCACAATTCTCATCATCATTTAGGAATAGCTCTTTTTGAACATACTTGTTCAACTAATTTCATAGGTAAATGCTCTGGAGTATTTTTGGTGAGCTGCATGGAAGAGCTTGAAATGTTTCACACTAGAGAAAGGAATATCTTGTACCATGGTCTAGTATCCAGAGCAGTAGTGGATCAAGGGTTGGACTTGATGATCTCAGAGGTCCCTTCCAATCTGACTGATTCCATGATTCTATGATTCTCTGATCTTATGTTTAACTGAAGACAAGCCCGAACCTGTACATTTATGACTGGCAAAAGCTGAGTAGAATTTAAGCTGAATGTGATCTGCAAATATTCCTAACATTGACTATATGTACAGGGGTGAGGATTCCCCACCTAGAAACTGAGAAAATTCTGGTCTGTTTTAGAGACTACTTCAGAATAACCCTGAATGCCCAGTAGTCTACCTCCCTTGTGAGCAGTCATCAATTTTGTGGAAAAGAAGGGACTAATCTAATTGATAACTTACACAGGACAATGAGTCATTAGGATTTTACTTTCAGTACAGTGAAGACCTCATATCTATGGAAAATGTGGTCAGCACTTAGCTGAAACTAGTTTCTACTGTGGAGGGAGAGCCTGGGTTGAGGGAAGAGAGAGATGCAGAACTCAGCTCAGCTACTTAAAGTGATGGAGTCGCATAGTCTATACAAGAGGAGAGAATGGAGTGGAAATGCTTGTCCAAAACTCACTAAATCTAAGCATTTGGAAAGTAGGTATAAACATGACTACTAAACAAACTGAGACTACCCATAATACCAGAATCAGCTCTTTGTTTTGCTGTTTGAGGTTGTAAGGTGACTATTAATATGACTAGTGACTAGCAGGTGGTTTTTGCTTCTTCTGGACTCTGACCTGTAAATAACTGAACAGCAATATGATGCTTCAAGGTTTTTTCATTGGTATAATAACAACATGGGAGTAATAACAGGTTCGCAAGACAAACATTAAATAATGAAATCTAAAGTGGAAATACATGTAGCAGCATCCCTGCTCTCTGAAGAAACATAAGGTTGTACCCCAGGTTGCCTTCCCCTTTATCAGAGTAATCTTTCAGTTTATGTAACTTCAGATACAGTCTTAAACTCTTTTAAAATGTGGTAAAATAAAATGATATCACAGTGATGAATGGATGTCAGGTGCTTATTTATTCAGCTTTTGTTTCTTATTACTTTTAGTTTCTGATTGTATCTTTCCTCTGGGAATCAAGCAAATTTGGTTGGGTTTTTTGTTTCGTTTTGGGTTTGGTTTTTTTTTT
>NW_020897693.1:44692104-44722377 GCF_003984885.1 Neopelma chrysocephalum
AGGGAAGGGAAGGGAAGGGAAGGGAAGGGAAGGGAAGGGAAGATTTAAAATTCTTTCTTATAAAGATATACATACTAAAGTAGACTTTACTCTTGCAGATATATCTCCTATCTACAATGAAATTTATATGAAGGATGTTTTGTGGGATTGGACCTTGATTTTTTTTTTCCCATTCTTTTAATTTTCAAGTAGTCTTTTGAGGTTTGAAAATACAACCCCAAAGATATGTTCTGGATTAACAATATTCCTGATACAAAATGGTGGGTTTGTATTAGTTGTATTTCTGTTATACATCATTCTACAACAAAACTCCTTTTAACAATAAGGGCAAAGTGATTTCCTCAAGTAATATTTGCTAATATTGTATAACTTCTCAGAATGTCTCCAATTTCTTTACAAACCTCACCATCTCTGTGCAGCACTATAATTTCAGAGGGCCTTGAAGTGCTGTTACCTCTTGGAGTAACTTGACAACTGTTACATAGAGAACTGCAATCTAAGTTGTCCAAGGTTACAAAAGTCCAGCTCACCCATTATATTAATTTTTTTTAATGTCACATAAAGGAGGATTGCTAGTAGAAACTGGTCAATTTTGCCTACTTATTATTGAAGTAGCTTAGCTAAGGGGTCCTTGAGATACCTGGTGAAGTCTGAAGTTGGCATGACAACAAGCTCCGAGATTCTAGAAATAGGAGAAAATGTATACAGCTCGAATAACCAGAATGTATTTGTTGGGTTCACTTTAATGACATGGATGTGAGGGGACGTTTTCTGCACAATATTTATCTGGCAATTGCTGAAGAAAACTATAAAATAGTAGCCTGGAAGAAATGAGCTTTACCTGTAGGGCTGTTCCCCGTCATACCAGTATCTAAGGCCACATCATTCACCATGGCACTGCTGATCATCCACAATATCCTCTCTACGTGGGCTGAAGCCAAATGGCATCACTATGCCCATGGGCTTTAAGTAAATCTTAAGCCATATCTTTTTGCATCCACCCCAATCTAACAGTCTGCTTTTCCACCACACTGCCTTTGCGTCTCTGTCTAAAAAGAGCCTGTGTTGATAGGGCCAGGCATGTTCACATTTTGTATCACTTCTGAGAATTGTAAATAGAGATGCAAGTAATCACAGTTCATTTAAACTGGCTGATCTTGGTAAAATTTTTCCAAGTTTCTCTGCTCTTAAGACCCTCTGTTGTGCTTATGCAGTTTCCCAGAAGCTCAACAGCTAACAAAAGTATGCATTGGAAAGTTAAGCCATGTTTTATGCCACTGCTAATACTTATTCATCTTTCCTATTTTTGTCTTGTCTTCTCATTAAAAAAAAAAAAAGCTACAATAACAGCAGTTGCTCCAGAAAAATTCAACTATTTTTAATTTTACCAAAACATTTAATTGTAGTCATATAGTTGGTTGATATACTGCTTTTGGTTGGACTTTCCTGGGAAAAAGGAAAAAAATTGCTTGTTTATTTCTAAATCAAAGAAATATTCCTGTAGATTTTCAGATTAACTATGAACAGAAATTTACCTCAAAATTGATTGAAGATGAAAAAAAATTCTCCCATAAAACTGTGTAGTTTTCATATAATTTTTTACCCTTTTATTTTGTCATTATGGCACATATCATAAATAGAATATCACAAAACAAAAAATGAAAAGTTTTCAATTTAAAATGTGGAAGCAAGGTGGAATTGTTTCTCTTCCAAATCAAAGTGTCTAAGAAATAGGTTGGGTTTTTTAATTCGGGTTTTTGTGAGGGTTTTTTTTGTTGTGTTTGTGGGTTTGTTAGTTTAATTTTTTGGTTGGTTTGTTTGTTTTTTTGTTTTGCGTTTTTTTTAATGATAAAAATTTACAGTTTTTCAATCTGCTTTAAATGTCATCTCATCTGAGAGGGTGACTAGCAGGAGATTCCCCATAAAGGACTCAAAACTGCTAAAGAGAAAATAAATAAATGAAAGCTTTCCATCTAAACTTAATTCTTCCTATCTTGAAAGATTTCTGGGTTATTTTATTTTTTTGTGCCTTCATAAAGGGTTAAGAAGTATTTCTCACAGTGATTGATACAAAGAGAAGCCAGCAATAATTTGACATGAAACCTCAGACTACACTTGTTTGATTCTGTAACAGCAAACAAGATTTTTATTAACATCTTATCCCTCGCTGGCCCCAAGATAGCCTCTTATCAACACAATACAACACAACAACGTCACAAAAGAGATTAGGACAGAAAGGGATATAAAAAAATACTGTATCATTTGAAATGGCAAGGGACTGAATGTTACAGTTCTTTTATGGAGAATCCAATCCATATTTATTATTTTTTTATACTTTAAAAAAGTCACAAATCTCTTGCCAAAATTATACCTTTTCCTTTCCTTTTAAATCCTTTCACATCATTTGCAGCACAATTCCTCACTAGGCTGCCTTGTAGTATGTTATTCTAAAGTGGAATTGGAAAAATAACTGGTGTAATGGTCATACCCTTGAAAACATTTATTCCTGAATATATAAAAAGAGGAAAATTACTGAAAATCAGTAACCCTAAGTTAATTCTGGGCTATGGTTGCAATAATTTTTCCTGAGGAAAAGAAAATGCTTTTCAGGAGAACTGAGCTGGGAACCAGCATCTTGCAACTTGAACTCCCCTTCTATGTATTGGTGTAGTTTATTTTTGGTCGGTGCTTACTACTGAGCAATGTCTCCCTCTTCACTGCTGACATGGGTTGGGAAGAGCAGACAAGTCCAGCAGGGCAGGTTTGAGAGTCAAGGCTCCTAAGACGACATGTTTTCTCAGCACACAAGCTTGATCCTACAGAGTCCTGTGGGAAAAGCAGATTTGGGCAGGGTTTTTTTGTTTTTGGTTTTGGTTTTTTTTTAGTTCATGTAGTTAGCATGACCGAAGATTAATATTTTAAGCCTGCTAACAAGATACCAATTTTCAGTTTCACAGGAAAACTTAAATCCAGTGTAGTCTAAATCCTGGGGTCTAAGCTGATCCTTAATAACATTCTTTTCATGTCCCTTTTGTTAACTGCATCATGGACATGGCATGATACATCTATATGTACACACACAGTTGTGTAGAGCATTTCTAGGGAAAGGATATGGAGTTATAAGCTAGATATACCAGTACCACAGGCTGCAGCACCATAGGGACACTCAGGTCATCTTTCAACTGCCTTGGCAGGAGAGCTGGGCCCTGCTGAGGTTCATGGTGCCATCACCAGATCTAGCTGACTTCACACAAGTGCAGTTCTGTCTACACTACCTTTCAAACCCATTTCATTTTGCTTTTACTAAAATAGATTTTGGCCCTGCAGACCACAACAGTCTGTCATGTCACTTACTAGCAGCAGTATATAAACAGAATTGGAGTGCTAAATATTCCCATTGAGAAAATGGACAAAGATGTGAAAAAAAAAAACAACCTAATTAATTGCAGCACTTCGTCCTAACTATTCAAAGTAGTTTGAAACACACATTGCTCTTTAACAGAACCCAGATCCCTTCCCTACACAAGCAAAATACATATGACTTTTTGATTCATTTACTTGTTTGCTTCAATGAAAATATTGTAGACTTTTTGTTTAAACTGTCTTGTAAGGGAACAAAATGCTTTTTTTAAGTTCTGCAATATACCAAAAATGTTTGAAACCACTGATTTAATGAGATTTATATGTACTTGATGTCCAACTTTCTATTATTTCTAAATTTTATTGAAGAATTATTTTTAAGTTGATGGTTTTAATACCAAATCTCCAGTCTTAGCATATTTTTAAAACTGAATGCTAACCAATCAAATGGGGTAAGATATTTTAACCACAACAGGGTGAATGGTGATGCCAGAAAAATTCATGGGATGTAAGACACATCAGATACAAGAACAGTTAAAGTGGAAACAAGTTTTGATCCTTACTATTAAATTAATACCTTAGATTTAGGAAATATTTAGATTATACATTAGGAAGAAATTCTTTACAGTGAGGGTGGTGAAGCACTGGAACAGGTTACCCAGAGAATTTATGGATGCTCATCCTCAGAAGTGTTGAAAGCCAGATTGAATGGGGCTTTGAACAACCTGGTCTAGTGAGAGGTGTCCCTGCCTATGGCAGGGGAGTGGAACTAGGTGGTCTTTAATGTCTCTTACCAACTCAAACCTTTCAGTGATTCTGTGCCACATACATTTTTACCTCATTAATATAGTTGTAGGTGCTGCAGAATTTGGTCTAAAAACCAAAGTGAGCTGGTGAATGACAAGATAAAAGTAGAGCACCCACTACTACAACAGTTTAAGTTCACTTGTAAGTTTTTCAGGTCAACAAAATCTCTTACCTTCCTCATTCAATTCTTTGGACTGTTGCTGACACAGTTGTGGGTACGTTAACACCAGGAGAGAATTGTTGAGGTGTGGCTGAGGTATCCCAAGCTTAATTTTTAGGGATGCTCATGTGACATCAAGAGCTCTTGATAGGATTTTTGAAACAATATTTTCTCAATGTGCAATATTGTTTCAGCCTGGTTTCACTTTAGATTTTACATCACTTTAGTCAGCAATGAAAGTTAAGACTGAAAATAGGGGGTAAAAAAAATGTCCAGGAACCTGAAATGGCAGAAGTTTTCAAGGCTCTGTTTAATACTTAGAGACAATAGCTTACATTATGCAAAATTACATTGCTTAAGTCAAAGCTCAGTTTGCATTTTTAGGACCATAAAAAATCCCAGTGTGAAACCACAAACTTCTGTCTTTTCTTTATTTTTTTTTCTTTCTTGTAACTTAAAAAATATCCAAGTGATTTAAACCATATTCTGTAAAAACAAGTTTCTCCCACTCTGAGACCTTGTGTGCCAAGTTTCAGCACACAGAAAATTTTTATAGGCTGAGATATTAACCTCTCAAAACAGGAGCATGTAATGGAAACTCTGTTAATCCCTTGACTATTGGGGCGTAATGAGGCATTAACCTACTAGTTCTCTGAAGTGAAAGGGTCCAGTTTCTGACCTCAGTTATAGTGGTCCACACTGAGAGGAATTCCTTTATTTTCAAGTACTTTATGCTCTCTCAAAAAATTGTTTTCTTTTCCAAAACCACTTTTCCTTGGAGAGAAGATCTACAAATAAGAAAACTTAGATTTATGAGCTATAGCATGTTCCTGAAGGTAATTTAAAAGCTGTAGATAATTGTGATTGCATAGCGTAGTTTTACAGAATCATACACACTTCAAGATTATATATGTACTAGCTGTGTTTGCAAGTGGTAACTGTCTCATTAGCTTTGAGATATTTAATATTGTAGAGAAAATCCTACAACCACTGGCAAAACATGAGTGTCATCTAATCTCTAACATTTTTCTACAGCATTACTTTTTGGAATTAAATTCATCACTAGCTAAAATATTTGCCAGTCCATAATCTAGTCATTCCCCATTAAAATACAAGGTTCTTGCTTCTAAAATATTTTCAGTCTAGGCTGATTTCAGCAGCACAAGAACACTTAAATGTAATAGGTCTTAAAAGTAAATAACTTCTGGAAACAGTTCAATGTGAAATGTTATGGGATTTAAAACTTATTATGTGATTATCAACTCAGTGACACTAGACTGAAGGGATCACTGTAGAATGTCTAATGTAAGAATAAATGATAATTAATTTAATAAATGGTAATGTATTTAGCACATACAGACAATTACTAACACACTCTAGGGCAAAAGTTTAAATACTTGATATGTATGTCATACATATGTCACACATTTATTCCTGAGCACAAAGGTTACCTCTGTGCAGCAATCAGGGATGTGACTCTGGTACAGATAGATGTACCTGCTGTCACCTCAGCTCAGCTCCCTCACGTAACAGGGAAGCAAAGACATGACAGCAGAGGCTTCAACCTCATGAACAAGGACCCGGTTTCCCCAGCAGTAGTGTACAGCCCACAGTGAAACTCATGCCACCACATATTGCAGCTAAGAGGAGTAGCTGAATTAGATACAGGGTCTTCAGGGACATGAGGAATAAATGCCTATCTTCTGTTCATCACTCACCAGAGGAGCCTACATTTGCCTGAGTCCTTAGAGAAACCAGATTCCTAACTTGGTCATTCATGTTTGGACAAAAATTTAGGAACGCAAGTATCCTCATAACTGTTAACTTGATAGGACAAAGATAAATGACATCATGCAATGCCATTATAGACTAAATTAGTTTGGTTCACTAGAATTTATGATTTAGGTCACATCTACCCATGCACTGAATCCAAGCATACACAAAGAAACACAAAAGACAACTGGTTTCAGCCTCACTTTGGACATCCTGCACCCACAGGAGCAAAAGTCTTGAAGGATTCTGGCTTTTTTGGAAACATTCAGCTTATAGCCATAAAAGTATAGAATGACTTAGTATGTTGTATTTGTACAGAGTATATAATACTCCAGTATACACTGATATTGTATAGCATGTGTTATTATATATGACATCTACTGCTTATTTATAACACACATTTCAAACAAAAACTGTCTCAGAGAAAGATGGACATTCTCCGTTTCAAACTTTGTTTAAAGTTTTCACACATGCATAAAAAGTTAGCTTTTAGAGAAATACATTGGAACAAACTCTTTTCTGCAAACAATATTGGTTTTCTGAATCAGACATTTCTGATTAAACAGTGTTCATTAAAATAAAACTCTGGCAAGTCACAATGCTAACCCAAACATCCCTTCAGTCAGATGACACTGTAATGCTTTATGAGGATGTTGGGCACTGGATCTTCCCTTGTTTTTACTGAGAATAATGGCAGGCGATCTCTGCGATGAATTCCATTGCAGGGTGTGTTTATACATACATTCAACTTCAGTAACAACTTAAAACTAGACATTTAAGCAAGTGAATAACCTATGTCTGTGTGTGGAAAGATGAATCCGAAACAAAACAAAAAAACCACACTTTTGAATGAAAGCAACTTCTGAACATTTATAACCTTGCGCATATTTCCCTCCAGAGTACCATTGAGCAGCTCAGGTATGAGTTGGATTCTAATAATCATAAAATCATAGAATCATTTAGGATAGAAAAAAATTTTAAGATCCAGCACTACCAAGTCCACCACTAAACCATGTCCCTAAGTGCCACATCTGTATGTTTTTTAAATACCTCCAGGGATGGTGACTTCACCACTTCCCTGGGCAGTCTGTTTGAATGAAAATTTTTTTCTAATATCTGATCTAAACCTCCTCTGGTGCAATTTGAGGCTGTTTCCTCTCACTGTTACTTGAGAGAAGAGACAGACACCCATTTTGCTTCAACCTCTTTCAGGCAGTCATAGAGAGTGAGAAGTTCCCCCTGAGCCTCCTTTTCCCCAGGCTAAACAGTCCCAGCTCCCTCAGCCACCCCTCATAAGACTTGTGCTCCAGACCCTTCACCAGCTTCATCACTCTTCTTTGGACACAAGTTCAGTCCTAGAAAGATGTCAGTTTTTCTGGGCTTCTGCTGCAATTTTAATATAGGTAGTTGTAAACTAAACAAAGTTATGAGCTTAGGTGAGAGCTCTGTGAATTATATTTTAGGATTTAGCTATCCAAATTTAATTTGTTGCAATGTCCATCTTCTGGGACCAAAGAGCATTGTAGCATACCACGGGAATTTGTCATCTAATTCTCCCAGCAAGCCTCCAAACCCACACTCCCACTTTCTTTTCCATGGAAAAAGGGCTGTTGGATAAAGGATGGCACATGCCAGGATTTTACCCTGTAATGGAGACACGATATGACAGCAGAGTGGGAAAGTTCTCAGTGTGCACAATTTTGAATGCATGTAAGCCTGAGGCTCAAACCCTGCAGACAGCCTGAAAGAGGGGTCACATCATACCAACTCTCAGGGGGAAAAGCATGTTTCCCAGTATTTTCATGTAGCAGCTGGCACATTTGGGGCACTACTGTAAAATAAATAATAATCTTTCGTAAACTGAGGTTGACACCCTGCTCCAAGCTCAAACTATTAAGCATTTTGCTTCGCTTTTGCCTCAGAGGCAGAAATAAAGAGTGACATATCCCACATGGCTAACATTCCTTGGCCTTTCTCTCTGTCACATTAACATTATTAAAACCATGTAAACTTGGGGCTTTTTTGCTGTTGTTGTTTTGGTATTCACATTGTTATTTTGTTTGTTTCCTTATTCTACTCCAACCCATTGTTTTCACTTATTACCCATGCTTCAAACAATAACCGATGAAGCAGCAAAAGCCCTGTACAATTGTCTGGGGAGCAGCAGTAGTCCCATCGTGCTGCCTGGATTTCAGCCCAGAGTATCAGTTCAGCATGCAAGGTTAGAAAAAACAGGCTGTGATAGCTTAGATCTGCCTCTCCCACCTAGAAAGAGTAGGGAAAACTCATAGTTAAAAAAGGAGGATGTGCAGATGGGGGTCGTCAGCTCTGCAAGTCCCCTCCACAGGGGAGCTCAGCGCCGAGCTGAAGACAGCATGTGCCTCCCAAGCAGACTGTGCTCTGCCAGGTCCCGGGTAGATGTATAGTACCCAACTTTAGAAAGCACATACTTCTACAACTTTCTACAGCAAAAGGTCAAAACACACATTTTATTCTGGAAATTAACATTTCCAGAAAAAAAAAAAAGTTATTGTTCCTAATAATGTTGTTGCTACATCAAAATTTAAGCAGCAATAAAAAGACATCAGTTTCAAGTCCTAACTGCCTAAAGCATATCGCCAAAAGCACTGAAGAATCTTTAAAACTGTGACTTGGGCAGCCAGCTTCCTCCCAGTAATTATTTTCCATCATTTTACTCAGGGGTACAGTGCGTCAGCTTTCCAAAATCACTGTCATACAAATACATTTCGCTATAAGCAGACAAGGTCTTCACATTAAAATCTGCAACCCATTTCATAGAAGCATGAATATATTTACTATAAAGTAACTTGCAAGATCTTTATTTTGTTTTAAAAATTTCACAGCCCTGAGAATGTTACTAATAAAGTGCTGATGTTCAAAACATGATGGACTTAAAACAAGGATAAAATTATTTATACAATTTTTACTCATCCAGACTGAACAACACGCTCTTTTTTTTCCAGGAGTGTTTAAAAAGAAGATATAAAACACATGATACAATTCAGTATTTTAATTTAAAGATCATAATAAAGAACTTATTTGCAACTTAAACAAAACATTCCTTTTCTCTTGTTCTCTGAAATAAGAAGTATTCACAGCAATGATATAAGAACCTGCAGAAAAAGATACATTGATTAGATTAGATAAGCATGAACAGCAACAGAGATCAAACTTGAAACCAGCATGCGTATCAGCTATGGAGAGCTATTTTTATCATCTTTGATTTATACTCGGCGATGAGACTCAATTATGAGAAGCAGAAATATCAATTAAGTGGGAGAAAAGTTTTATTAATGGGACAATAATGTTTTTCTTGCTGCTTGAGTTGTCCGTTTGTTTTTAGCAAGAGTAAAGCATCTTTGAATTTTACAGAGAAATTAGGATCTCTAAATTACTTTTCTCTGACAGTTAACTACATGCTGCCAAGTTCTCAGTGCTGTTTCTGCAAGGAGTATATCAGTGCTCATTCACAACCTCACTCCACTTTGCCATTCTGACTGGATTTGCACCCCTCACCCCAGGACAGCTCACCCGGGTCCACTGCACCCCCATATGGGAACACCAAGCTGGAAACCCCACCAAGAAGTGCAGCCATAAATATCTTCTATCTATAAGGAATGAAGCATTGCAAGGCTTGGTTGGTTTTTTTCTTTTTTTTTTTCAGTTTTACATCTTAGACAGCTTATGCTTCAACTCTCAAAACAGACTTTATCCTAATACTTTATTACTATTATTCACCTGTCATTACACGACATTAGACAATTCACTACCATAGCCCAACTTTCAGAGTAAAGAACATTCCCATTTGCTTTCAAATGGGAATGGGAAGACAACATAAACAAAACATTTCATTAACATATAGAGCTGCAGCTTTATTTATTTAAAAAAAAAAAAGCATTGCCAAGACTGCCACCTACACTTAAGAAACTTTGCTATGAAAACTCACTGGCATGAGTAAAAAGAAAAAAAACCTATGGGCATGAAACAGTCTTCAGTCACAGTTTGATTGCCAGGCGATTGACAAAATAATTTGTACCCGTCGATTTTCATGAAGGAAATTTTTACAATGGATTTGCCAAGCAGATTTTTAATTTTAATCAGTAATGAAAAAATGACAACATGGATCACAACAAGACATCAGCCGTTAAATGGGCTTTCGCGATTGCTGTCAGGACGACTCCATTAGACAGCCATACCTTTGTGGGCATCAATCACGCTCTTCAAACTCTTGTACATCTTCGAGATTTAATTAGACATTTAAGTTCTTTACTAGCAATTTGCAAAACTGTCACTTACTAAAAGTGCAAGACACCAAAAAAAATTTTAAGAGTGAGAGAGAGATTTCTTCCGAACCCTAAAAGACTGTTTATCTAATTCCTGGGAGCAGTTTTAAAGCCACCAGTACCCTTCGCTGAGTCTGACCAGTGCCTTTGAGGGCTAATTGCTCCCAAAGACTGAAACGGAGCAGAGAAGTGCCTCAGACACAGCTGCAAGCTGCCTTACACCGCTGTGCTGCAGCAAGGGAAGCGCTGGCAAGGGAGCGTGGCTTTGTGCCTGTACAAATTTGCTTGATGCTGCTTGCAGTCAGGTGCAGCAGTAAACACTTTTTCAACTTCCAGGGAAACTACTGCGTCTGGGTTGGGAAAAGCTAGCAAATGTCTGAAATGGTGTCTTTCTAAACCGTGTACAAAATCAGCCCCTCACTTTTGTTCACAATGGGGGCATGCTCCGGGACACTGAGCTACCAGGCCAGCAGCACCTGTCCACCAACGTGTCCTCTTCTAAACCTCTGTGCCTCAGGGGTGGGTTGCATTGCTGGGACAGCCGTTTCTGCTTGTTCAGAGATGCCATGACATTTTTTAAATAAAACTGGAACATTTTTAGTGGTTTTTTTGGTTTGTTAGGATGAGATCTTTGTCACCATTTTGACAAATATGTCTTCACAGGTTTTATGATGGAGAACAAAAAGCACTAGCCGAGAAAGTTTTAGGTTTTGGTAGTTTTCTTGCTCTTTTCTTCCAGATTTCCAAAAGCAAAACTGTAGTCTCCTTTAAATGAACTTTGGCATACTACATAGCATTAGATCAATAAATATAAAAGGTGGATTGTGAAAATGCTGTTAGTCATCAGTGAAAAATTTGCCCTAGGCAAAGATGTACAGTATAGAGTTATTTTCAGGCTAAAGTTTTTTTAATGGGATTTTTTTCTCTTTGGCGATGAAACAAGGGGGCAGGGAGGCTCAATTTTCCTACAGATCTTCAGCACAATGAGGGAGTGCATCAAACTTCAGCCATTAGCACATGAGAGCCTTTTATTAGTCACCAGTATGAACTGATATGGGAACATTTTTGTATTTTGCAATTATGCCCTCACAAAGATTACCTGTTCTCACCTGCACAAACTCCTTGTTGCTTTATCAAGGGAGACAGATGACTCTGTGTCTTATTATTCAGGCAAAATTAGCTCCTTACATTCCCAAGCAACCACAATCATTGTCATGGCAATTTTCATGACTCTTCTGGGTAAATATAGTACCCGTTCACATCAGTGAGAGGGTGAGCTGTGGCAGGGTGACAAGATGGAGGCAGTCATATATTTAGGTCCATTAAGCTGGTGGATGAGGGGTCAGCCACTGCACAGAGAAAGGCAGCCAGGACAGAGCTGCTGGCTGAGCTTTCACCTGTCACCACTGGTCTCCATGCACTGGGGCTGCAGAGAGCAGTGGTGAACATAGGCTTGTGTGAGGCTCTCTCTGACCCCCATGCTTCATGAAGCACTCCTGCATGTGCAGCATCCCTGGCACTGGGAACATCAGCAGTAGCAGAGGCAGGGTGACAGGCGTCAGGAAAATCAAAGGAGACATTTGAGCTCTGGGGGAAGAAGTCAGGGAGTTTCTCAAAGTGCTCAAGGGGACGTGACACCCACACCAGTTGTCCTGGCCAGAGAAGCAGAAAGCACAGAGATGCGAGGAGGAGGAAAGCAAATCATCTCTCCCCTAGAAAATAAACTGGAAAGAAGATGGCAAAGAGATCCCACTTTGTGGTGCCCTACCATGAAGCTGGCACGAGCACATGCCTGGTCAGCAGGCACATATGGCAAATCAAGGAAAACCAAGAGCTTATTACCTGCAGTAACTTTGCAGTGTTGTGGTACCCAGTAGTTCTTCATGGTACTATCATCAAATCCCTTTGATTATTCACCAGTACCTCAGTGCTTCTGGCTTGGAGAACCCAGGGGTGACATGTACATCACGGACCTGCATTTGCACTAGCACACATTCAACCAGACCTACCACAGAAATAATCAGCAACATAGCAACAAAACACTGTAACACTCTTCAGCTTCCAAACTTCATAGCTAATTAACCTCTACATCGCAGCTATGATTCAGGTGTCTGGTAATAATGTCAATATAAATGACTTTTCATATGAGAATTCAGAGACTAACAAGAAACATGATGCCAGAGACCAGAGCTCAAGTGCTACACCCTGAAGTTTGACTCCATCTCACTGCCATTTTTATAAACTACTTTACCTTTAAAAGGTGCAGTCTTTGTAAATAAATGTGCATGCCTGTGTGTACATAAAGTCTCTTTCTCCCTCTTTTCAGATATACTTGCACTACACACACATGTAGTGTACAATCCAGCATTCTTCATATTAAAACTCTACTCGCTTAAAAAAGTAGGGTTCTGTTACAAAGTCTGCTTCCATACTGCAGAGACAGTGGCTTCAGGACTGAGAGGACAAGGAGTGGAAAGGAGTGTGGCCCCACAGCTGGCATGAGCAGCCCGAGGACTGTGCTGCCCGGAGGCGATGCACAGCGATGGCCCTGCTACCCATCTGCAGCACAACCTGTGATGAAAGGACCCATGTGTTGATGAAGCAAGAATTACTTCCCAGCAGCAGCACTCGGATAATTTAACCACCCTAAGCCCTAATGCCTTCCAGCACTGCTGCTTTAGCAGTGTGCTTGCTGTTCTCTCAGTGCACTGCAGGGTCCTGTGCGGTATTTTTCTGTTGATTAAAGTGTTTGGTGGAAAAGACCAATGAGGTCCATCCATCCCCTAGGCAGTACCTTCTTCAACTTCCTTATTCAAGCACTGCTTAGAAAAGGCTTCTACTGACTGAATAGGTGGTTCACCTCTGTAAGGCTCAAACAAAGCCCATGGGATTTGGTCAGTAAAGTATATTGACAATAGGATGCAGATGGCAAAGCCTCTTGTTCTTCGGTGCCAGACCAGAAGGTTGTAATGCAGAGGCCCCAGGAACATGCCATGAATGATCCATTTCTCACCAGCCAGAGGCTTTGGAGAAGTGCTCCCACCTGCCTCAACCATCCTGCTCCTGGCCACACCGTCAGCTCCATGACCTGCAGAGGTAATGGGCCAAGGGCCAGGGCAGCCTTCCACTCTCCCAAACTGATGATCTCCACAAGGCCTCTTCTCCCAGCTTGCAGAAGTCACCAGCACTTTACACTTTTGGGTCTTCAGAACCATGCACTTTGTCTTGCACTGCAACATGAGTCAGATGTCTCTCTCAATGCCCCATCTGAATGTATGTTCCCCTTTGTTTACATACTATCCTTCCAGCTTTGGACATCTCAACATTTCCCATGTCTGCATGCTCTAAAGGAAGCTAGTTCAGCCAGCAACGAGGAAGACCCGAAGGAAGAAAAGGTAATAACCTTTGCCAAACATGCGCTTACAACTTCACCATGATGCATGTAATCAAACTAAGAATCACTGATTTCATTGTACAAAAATGTTTGTGGTTATCCTGAAGGAAAGAAGAGTAAATCAACCTGGTGCCTAGGATAAGACCATGGCTTGGAAATTTCTCTCCTGGTTAGATATTTTTAGTTTATTGAAAAAAATATTGCTTGATCTGAAAATAATGCATTGAAATAAAAATTGTCACTGATAAAGATATTGTTTGAAAACTCATTGAAAATAATAATAGATTTTTTTTCCACTGATTTGGATGGACTTCATTCATGCAGTTTTTACCTCCTTGAAACACTTAAAACAGATATTTGTACTGTTTTTACACTAATTTTTCAGGCTTCTAAAATCAGGTCTGTACAGTAACATTCTAGTCTTTTCATGTGGATTTTGTCATAGACTTTACTAATGCTACAAAAATCTCATCCTTGGACTTCAGTAATTTTTAATAAATTGTATAATAATAAAAAGTATAAAGCAGATGACCTTTATACTTCTGAGTGATGGGTGCAAACTTAATATTAAAAATGTAAAAAGATTATATGTAGGCCAATGTTTAGCCTCCACTTTAGGAAAAGCTAAAGTAATTCAATAGATATAAAATTTGTAGTTTTACACAGTCACACTGGAGACTGTGGTTTGTAACTTCTATACGTGAAGTGGATGAAGTGGCTCTAGGTGCATTATTTTCTCATCACATCTACAGACTAGAATTAGACTTATTTCAGTGAAAGTCCTGATCACAAGAATGCTAATCCTGTTTAAACTGTTCCAAGGCAAACCTTGCTTCATTTTGGATATTGGTGATAAATCAAAGCTCAGCAGAGGTGAGCTGAAATTTTATATTGAAAGTATTGGTTTTGTTAGCTAATTCAGCCTGTGAGAGAATGAACAAACAGTCACCGAACAGAATCCCACATCTCTAGATTAAAGATACTTTTACAGTCAGTTAAGGCTCTTTGATTACTACCAGCTAATTTCTAATGAGGCTGGGCTGCAATTTGCAGGTTTGCCTCAAGTCCAACTTCCTCCATCCTCAAAGCCAAGTGTTACATCAAATAAACCTCAAAATTCCCACTTAATTTTGACTTCCACTTAACTCCTTGAATATCTGCCACTGCTCCCTCCCATTCCCACAGCTATTATTTATACAAACATACAGACATGCTTGCTCTTCAGTGATACTGGTAGCATTAAGATGTTGCTCTGAAAAGGGTCTTCTTTTGATGTAGAAACATTGCAGCAGAATTCATTCTCTCCCACAGGCTGTCCTGAAGTTTCCATTCCTGTGAACCTAAAACCAGAAAAAAAAATAAAATCTTAACTTTGAAAAGGAATCTTTAAGGACTCTGGAACTTGCTAAAAATCCATGTCTCTGTGTTCAGGAAAAACCATATTATTAGGTTTCCTGAAGCCTCTGACAGTACCATCGGCAAAATAGAGGTCCAGGTCCTTGGCAGATATTAACCAGCAGGGCTATGCTGCTTTTCTAAGCCTCATCTGGCTTATTATGATTTCTATGTAACTTTTTTTTTACATGTAAGTACCATTCATATCCAGGAGCATTCGGCTTGTTTTCTTTTCTATATTCTTTTTCTCTGGTTATCTGACTCACTACCAAAACAAATAAACTAAAATAACCCTACACACATGTCTATTGTGTTGTATCCACAAAGGATTCTGTTATTACATATGCAGAAGCGGAACTTCTAGAAAATAAAACACGAAACTGTTTGAGTCTCTAAGGCCAATTACAACTACTCTGATTTAAAAGGATTATAGAGAAGCAGGCTCTGTGCAATAATTTCCAGTCTAATTACAATTTACAAAGAATCTTCATTGTTGTCAAAAATATTTAATGTGCCTTGGCATTTAGCAAATAATCTAATTTTTTTTTTTTGGTCACACAACATGATCACACACAATTCTCCAAGCTGTTTACAGTGAGCAAAATTATCCTTGCAGCTAGATGGTTAGATCCTTCTGAATTGGTAATCAAACATGATTGTGATTGCACTGAATTTTTAGCACTGTCACAAGTGTGTACTTACTAATCTCACAATGAGAATAGCTGCAAACCCCTAAGCTTTATGAATAAAATTCACCATAAGAGCGAGTAAGAGAGAGAGAGAATGACCAGTCTTTAGCAGGATTATTTGCTGTCTAATAGAGGTCAGAACCCCAATACAGTTTAACAATATAACAGGCATACACCTAAATGGATATGTCAGTTTTTACAGTATTAAATTATTTAGCAGTAATTACCCCAGCATGTGGATACTATAAATGTAGGTCTTATAAGTATGAGAAAATAGTCTGCTTTGTTCATTCAAATAGGCAGTTTGGAGGCCAGCTATAAAAGTACCAACATCTGCCAGTGTTATGTGTGGTGTGCAAGCAAGAAGTGGATAGAGACTTTCCTTAATGAAGGAAATTTTAAAATAAAGCTCATGACTAATTGCAAAGGTACGTAAAAAATAGGAGGTGGGGAGTTCTCTCTATTCATAGGACGGGAAAAGTATAACTGAAGTACTGCAATGAGGTTGAAGAGACATTCCTCTCTTTAGCCAGAGACTCTTGATATTGGCTCCAGAAGGGCCCATTCTAAGTCTAACAATCTATTCAATAGTGTCTTTTCTCCTGGGGTTTCCAATAGAGATGAGAGTTAGGAAGATGATAGGTTTGAATAGTTTGTAGAAAATAAAAATGCTATCTGTTTTTATGCACTGTTCAACCTTGATATAAAGACCAACGAAAGAAAAGCTCCAGTGACCAGGTGCCAGCAACTGAGCCATCCACATTTCAAACATGCATGATGCAAGATTCGTATTTGCAGCAAAGTCCTTTGGATTCTCCAGTAAACTCTAAAATCTGCAGCAGCTTCCTTCAGTATCTCTTTGCTGATATTTTAATTAATTAAATAGAGGTCTGAATTACACAGTTATTAAAGAGGCATCTGCCTTGTTTACTTTGACACTAGAGCCTCACCTTGAAGAATATGGGATGTACTTTGTCTTAATAAGATAAGCATTTTATGAGTTCTTTCTCTTAAAAAGACGAACAGTGATATAATGTGAATTTAGCTGATTCAACAAGATCCTGTATATTTAAGTAACAGTGATGGTATTTGAACATTCATCTTTACTAACAGCAGAGCTAACAGCATTTAGGAAGAATTTCAAAATTCACATTGCTCAGCAATTATTCTGGGTTGTCATCATATTCAGGAAAACAGCACTACATAATTTTATACTCAATACAGTGTTTGCTAACGTGAAGGAGTCTTGTTATACTCTGTGATGGATTCCAGGTGTGTAAGCCAGGATTTCTATTCTTTGAAAAATAGGAAAAAAAAAGCTATGTTTTTAATTCAACTCTCTGTAGGCAAATGGGTGAAATTAGCTATTTCACAGCACTCAGAAGCAAAGAACTTCAGTTCAGTAGTTTTGTCGTATCAGAGAAACTTTTCTCTGACTCAGTATCATGATATTTGCACATATCACAAAACTTATGCATACCAATTGTGTTGCAGATGCAAACTCATGCAGAAGAATCTTATAGCCCACACGGATCCATTCAGGGAATGGATATGGGATACATTCACTCATTTTTTTAAAAAAGTGATAAACACAAAATAGATAGCAGGCATTTTATTGTTATGTCAATTTGGTATCTTCTGAACAAATGTATTTACTTACTATCTATACCTCTTCCAGCTGTCAACCATTGCCCTCTCCTCATATTACAAGTTTGATTAAAATGGCAGAGGCCAGATGCCCAGCTCACACACAGATTCTTTAATTAGAGGGTCTCCTGAACCTCCAAACCACTTGAATGAAAAAAAAAGAGCAATTAACACTTTTCCAGGGCTTCCTTCGTCCATCTGTCACTGCACAGGTGAAAAAAAAAAAAAGGAAGAAAGAAAAAATTATAATGGATCATTTCTCCAGAAAACACTGGACTCTGAGTGTCTTCCTCCAGCCAGTCCATCAAAAACATCCCTCCCTTCCCCTGCGGAAGATGAAAAGCCTCTAGGTTTTCAAATATGCTAAATGCACAGTACATCGTCTAAGGGAGAAAAATCATGTGGAAGCCACACAGACGGGCACAACATGTCTTTAATCACCCCCATTTCCATCAGGCAAGAAAGCCTCACAAAGCGCGGTTGGTTAGATGCAAGGGCTTGACATGTGAGGGCATCCACTTCCCACCCCCATGCTGCCCCCCCAGCCATCCGCGGTATCAAATGAGATCTGTTATCAGCCTTAGTTAGATCATAATGAAATAATTGAAGGACTCAGCTGAGGGTGACTGCAGTGTAGTGAGGTGAATTAATTTTCCCACCACAGCAGGGCATGTCAGATCTGGCCGTGAGCAGGTCAAGCCATTATTTTTTGTGGGTGTGTGAAAGTGACTGACTGGATTTCGGCACTTCGGGAGGGTTTGTGGAAGAAAAACAAAGGTACACCTTGGCCATGCTTTATCCTTTAAATAGCAGGCATAAAAGAAAGTAAAATAGTTTCTAAATTAACACAGAAAAAACCTTTTTATTCAGGATTAAAAAGAAACTTCACGCAACTTCAGAAATTTCACCAGGCATCTGTAAAATAGACATTTCAATCCGCTCCAGGGAAGATGGGGAGTTTTTCAAGCATTATAATAAGTTTATGGCTAAAATGTCAGCAATGTGCAACTTCTAATGACCAATATCACAGCTCCCACTCTCATAAATGGGACCACTACACTGAAGATAAAACGTTCAGTGAGACTCAGAGAGGTATTTTGGATCCAAGTACTTTGAAACATTGTACTGAAGGCCAAACAACACATTATATGCTTCGTAAAGCTAACCAAATGTCTATCATTTTTCCCCAGCTATTTAGGCTTAGGGACAATTGTGGTTTTCAAAATTTCCCGTGTTCTCATAGGTTAAAAAAATTGCTGCTTTCATGAATTTTGCTAAAAGCAAACAGCTTTATATTTTAAAAGACCTAGTAATTTTAACTGAATTCATGTAAGACCTAGAAGCAAGCTACCTTGCAATTCTGATTTTTCTCTTAAGAAGGAAATATCAAAAAAAAAAAAATTATATAATGTTTTTCTCTGTACTTCCGTATCAAATTTTTATGTTGTGTTAGCTCAGCATTAACCTTCAGCAGCGATAAGAGAAAAATATGAAGCCCTACTTCAGTACTATATTATTTGGTAAAGGATTTTTTTTTTGTTTTGTTTTATTTTTTTAGGTCGGTACTACTGAGGGAAAGACCAGTCTGAGTCGTACATTGTATTGTATAATTTTTCCAAGAATGATGTTTTGAAGAAATCATCTTACTGAAGCCATCCTTGGAATCTGCTTTGACTCACAGAAATCCCCTGTCAATTTCCATTGTGGCCATGAAGAGGAAACACAATGTCTTGCCTCAAGAAATGGAAAATACTTATTGGAACAAGTTCACCAGCTCTTGCAAACTCCTAGAAATGATTCAAAAGACAAGTAGTTAAAGACCAGAGGAATCTTATACAGGAATTAAATTAGGTAATTGAACTGTATGATTTTAATGTAAAACACTCAAGGGTGAAATGACTACTGAGAATCAGGATCCAGAAGATAAGATACCTACACTACTAACCATTGAGTTTCCCCTCATTTTCTTCTCGAATCTAGAAATAATTAGAAACAAGGTCCTAGTTACCTTCTGTATTTGGATGGAGGAGAGAGGCACATTTTTCAGAGGTAACTTTACTAATTCCTTTCTAGTTTGTTTTTTCTCATATCATTTAGAAAGGGAGAAGATGAAGGAAGGGAACACTACTCAGACTTTTGTTAAACAAAAATGAGACGAGAAAACACTGTGCAAACATCTATATAAACCCCAAGCTGTGCTTTCTTAATTACAGAAGAGGTAGAAACACCTCTAAAATACCCCTAGCAATTATTCACCTATCTTTCTTTTTAGCAGCTTTCCAGGTCCAGTCACCTCAGAGGCTGCAGTGCAACCTCCTGACAAGCTGAGTGAGAACAATGTGATTATTTAGCATCAAGAGAATACAAAACCTAACACCACAGCACCTCTGCTGAAAAAAAAAATTAAAAAGTACATTCCTCCTGAGGTACTAATATCAGCTCATACAAATATCTGGACTGCAGTAGGAGGTACCAAGAGCCCCTCTTCAAAGAAAAGGAAGCCTAAGGTGTTGCCACATTTTTATTCCTGATGCATGCAATCTTCATCATCAGAGAGAGCATATATTAGTGGCTCATGAGAAATTGTATGTCAAACCATTTTTAGGAAGTATTCTTTCTCTGTAGTGTCTTTATTTTCTCGTTGCTTTACATATATGTAACTACACATACATAGCTATGTGTATATGTGTGCATATATATAGATATATATGTATTTCTCTCCTGTCTCTTTGCTGATAACCTGTTGCTCTCTCTCTCATTAACCTCTGAGCTGTTACTCCCAGTCCCTCAAGCACAGGGACCTCTCTATTGATGAGTATGCTTTGGGAACAGAAGAAACTATCAAACTCCAGTTCAAGCCTTGATAGGACTCTATAGAAGATTTTCTGGACAGCTATGGTAGCCAAGGGACAGGAAGAAAAGGTAAGGATACAGACATTTCTTGAGTGGGGAGGAATGCAAAAGCAATTCAGCAGATGCCCACATTAAAGTATTTTCTGGGCCTGGAGAGTTGAATTTTCCCCAGGCAGCCCAAAACTGAGGAAGCAGAAAGTGGCCTTTTATTCATTTATTGTCCTGTTTTAAATATCTGTTTCAATCTATTTTCCTCTTCACTGTTTCTTGCTGCTTCCTGTCAATGCTGCCCATGAGATGGAAACCTCCCCTACCTCTGCAATCCGCTGACAAAGCACAATACAAAAAAGCTGTTCTCCAGGGTACACACCTGTGCTTTATCACACCACCTTTTTCCCCTCCCTCCTCCCTCCCACTGCCATCCTCTGATGTCTCATACACAGAATTTTGTTGGCCTGAGACTGTAAGCCCCTCCAGGCAGAGACCTTGTCTTTTTGTGTGTGTTTGTAAGGTGCTGCTCCTCTCCCTGGAGTTCAGCCCTTCTTTGCTCTTCCACCTCTTCAGCAATGCAGAGCTTTAGTCCCTCTCTGACAAAATCCTACTTCAAAAATGCATTCATACTGCTGTGGGTCTTGAAGCTCCATAGCAGCAAGGCAATGTGTTCTATAAATGGCACGAACGCTGATTGGTAATACCATGTGTTAATTGGCAATATCTGCCTTCAGTAAGCTCTGCAATATGTGTTGTATCACACTGACTAGTTACATATCCATGATAGTAGGTATTAACTATTTGCAGGATAAATGTGTGCTCCTTTGAGGGAAGCATGCGAACTTAGTAGTTTTGTTTAATTAGCCTTTACGGCCTGTCAAAATCTGGAAAGTGAAGAGAGCATCCATCGAATGTGACATGCTGTCAAAACCAGGCAAAGCAAGTATTGTCTCCCCCGCTGTATAGTTCCTTCAGAAACATCCCCTTGAGATAATCATCTTAGCAGTATCAAACTCTTGGCAACCCTGACCTGATCCAGAGCTCACAAAAGGCAAAAGGAGTCTTCCCCAGACTTCACTGGTTTTCAAGTGCATCACTGTAGCTAAAGGAGCTAAAGCTAAAGGAGGACTTAGCAGTTAGACAAGACTCAGTTTCACCTAGGACTGCCCGAGTTGAGAAAACAGTGACACATTACAGCAGTTGTTCTCTAGGTTGTGTTTTTACTTTTCCTTTTTTTGACAAATCAGAAGTGTCCTTTCCTGACCAAGGAGGGGTTTTCTCTACCCAGAATCCATAATTCAGCAGGTTTTGAATGGCTTCGCTCAGCAACTGCAAATCCAATATCCCATTCCCTGTGTGCCACCAAGGAAATCCCCCTGCCTACATGCTCAGATCTGAGCTGCCATGTGCTGTCTGAAATCCCTCCATTGTCTCTGCTATTTAAAGAGGCTCAGTTGCTTCTTCTTCATAGCTGAAAAGGAGTGTTTGGCAAACCCACTGATTTTAATGAGATCTATTATTGTCTTTGGATCAAAGGCTCACTTGATGGCAGCTATTAGCACTTTTCACCATAACAGTAATTTAAAGGTGACCACAGGCATCTTCTGTTTACTCCTCAACAGTACCTCCTCTTTCTTCCACCCAGATTGCAGAGGTCTGTGGGCACATACTTGACCAAGGATGAACCTGGTGTGTGTCTTTACTGTCAACAAAGGTGTAGGAGGGGGGAAAAGGGAATCTCAGTGTTATAATCCACACTATTTCCTAACAATTTCGGGTGGAATAAAAGCTTTAGTTTTCATCCTTTTGTAGGCACCTCTGTAATCTCTTCGCTTACATGGCTGACTTTACCTAGATGGCATCCAATATAAACTAGAGCATCCCGTTCACCACAGTGGTATAGGAATATATCTGTCTGCCATTTTTTACCTTACCTAAACCACTGTTATTGGGGGGAACTGCTGCGTTTACTGGGTTGGTCTGTTCCACTTGAAGGAAGTCCATCCTTTCTTCTCTCCTTCCATATACTCTTCTGATGCAGCTGCTTTAACCTGTGGATTTGTGGGTGAAAATAAAACAGATCTTTGTTGCAAAAGCTGAAGACTTAAGTTAGGCTATTTCTGAGAGAAAAGTTGGGCCAGGAACTTAGTCATTGTAATAAACAGCCAAATTTTACTCTATACAGGACTGGGATGATAATCAGTTGATTACATCTGAGAGTAATATCTAATTTATAATAGTGGTATCACAGACTGGATTTTCCAGGCTGTCCAGTTGATGCACAGGAGGATGCCAGGTCTCCGGCATGTCATTTTTCAGAACAGGCTCCTGATAAGCAGTGCTGTATGTTAAAAAGCCATTAAACATGCTAACATCTTCTTCCATCTTCCAAATATCTACTAAGCCAGGTACAGAGGCACATGGCTGAACCTAACATACTTTGCAAGGTATTAACATGCCATATAACCACTATTTATTATAAGACTACAAAGATAAAATGGGGAAAATGAAACACTTGCACTATCTCAATGAGCAATGGTTTCTTTCGGTCTGTTTGCATGACCTATAAAGAAATTTCACGTAACTATTCTTGTCAATCATGTTCAAATAACTCAGCCCTGCCCTTTCTCTGTCACTCTTCCTTCTCTCCATTGTGCTTGCCATCACCACTTCCACCCTCACAGCTATTAAAGCAAAACATTCAACCACAAATTGTTAATTTCTGTAGTTATACACACACTCTCTTTTCTATTTCATGGAACTACCGTGTATCTAGTTTATTTTTTATAATAATTTCCAATTAAATATCACTAATTCAGTCTTAACATCTCATTTTTTACTTAACTTCAAAAGCGATGAAGCAACTTATACGCAAAATTAATTATGTCTATTATCACTCAAAGAAATCCACTTAATTCTGTCAAGTCTGGCAAATGATATAAAAATGTTGGTTTGATAATATTAACATCAACAACTTAAACTGTATTTAAACTGGGAAGGAAGAAAATAGAAATAATTAATTGCTCATCACAAATCTGCCCAATATGGAATGCCATGTGCTTCTGCTTTTCTAATAAATTAATTTGCTTTCTCTGCACTATTTTTTGTAAGGTATATAAGTAGTTAAAGGAATATATTGAAAAATGAACAATCAGGTTAATGAGGAAAGTGATTAAAAGTTATTAAAATCAAAGCCAAAATACTGAGAAAGATGTAGAAGGTTTGAAATGTCATCTCGTGAGCAGGACCAGAAAGCATTCACCTTTTCGCTTTTATTCTTCTGTTTGTATCCTTCCCTACCTGATGTAAGAAAATTTATGATGAAAAATAAAACAACAAAACAACAAAGGAAAGGAACTGAGACAATCACACTGATTTATGCGCTAAAACCCATGAAGGGAGGGACAAAACTCAGGTGATCGCAGGTCTCCAATGTTATGGAGACTGTGATGAGTTTATCAGGGCTCTGTGTGGGAAGCAGGTATGTCTGAGCAGACCCATCTCTTTACATCACACCAGGGCCGAGTGTGGAGGGGAGCAGCTATCAGCAGCCAGCATTCCGCCTCACTCCAACCCACCCAGAGTGCCTGGCAGCCAAAGGGTGCTGCAGACGCCTGCACGGGTGTGTGTCACAGCAATCTAAACAGACAGAGCAGAAATGAATTTCACCACCAGAGATTAGCCAGCAAATTAAACTCAACCTCCCTGTCGGAAAAGCGCAGCGATGGAAAGCGCCTTCACCACGCTCCCGAGAGCTGTTGCTGCCCATGGTGCCTATCCAGCACCAGCTCCCTCAGTCCCAGAGAACCCAGCAACAGAGGATGTTATAGCTGGGCAGAAGCCAGGAGGAGACCAGATACTGCACCCCCAGAGAAGGGACAAAACCTCACTGAAATCCAGGGTCTGCAAAAGCCTCCCACAAAACAGAGAGCCATATCCACAACAGGTGAAGTTCATTACTCTGTTTACGCAAAGGGAGCAATATTGACTTATGCAAACGGATGGTCCAAAGTGCCACATTTATTCGCAGGGTACAGTCTCACTTAGGTGTTTAGACTGCCCCTTAAAATAAGCACTTCATATTAAGTGTTTGCAGAGTGAGGCACTACTTACCCATTGTCTGACACCAGAAAATTCCCCTCTTGATTGTCCAGACCACATTCTCACATATTTTTCTCACTTCATCTTCTTAGGCCATGTTAGCCAGGTGCATACCATGATCAAAGCTGGATTCCAGGGTGATCTTTCTGAGCAAAACCTTGCATTTTTGAAAAGAACCAAAAATCCACATCAGAGTGAAGAACAGAGGTTTCAAAGGTCAGTATGGAAAGGAAAATTCAAGCTGCTGTAAATTGAAATGCTTTAGTTAGAGGTACTGAATGCAGGGAAGCCCAAGCACAGAAACCACCTGCTCTGCTATGGCCTCACAACCAGGGCAGGATGCCTGGGACCATCAAAACCTGCTGCCACAGAGGTATGTCTGGCACTGGGAGCTGCAAGAGCACTGTGGGGCCACAGGAGAGTCACACCAGCAGCAGGGATGAAATCCAGGACCACCTCAGCCCAGACAGCCCGAAGGGTGGACAGCAAAGAGGGAGCAGTGAGGAGCCAGGCTGGTTTTGATGGAAATCTGCTTCGCTGTCCAGTTTTGAAACCATTTGGAAGATGTGTTAGAACAGGTCTGTTCTTTTGAAATGACTCAGTGCCAGCAAACAAGTGTGTTCTTAACAAAATAAATATTTCAGCACAAAAGCTTTGACCAGATTCACAGAGGAGCACAGTCTGCTAAACGTCCTCCTCAGCAGTCGATCTACAGGATATGAGAGTCTGCTTTAGCCAGAAAAATAAAAGCCCAGTTTCTTAATGTATGCTGCCTCTGCTCACACCTTGTACCATTAGAGGTCAATCTCCAGCATTTACCCAAGATAGCAACCTGTAGCAAGACCTCTGCTGATCACTGAAATCCAAGTATAAGCCTGATCCAAAGTTGAGAGATGATGGCAGGAGGTTTTCCATCAGCCTCAGTATACACCAAGACCTTAATGAAGAGCGTGGATGTTCCCAGACAGTTTTCACACATTCATGACTGCTTTTCCACCCACTGAAAGGACTGATTTTATCTTGTAATGCTTGAGTCCAACCATGACATGTACTGATTGGAAAATCTCAATGCATGAAAGAGGAACATCTGCTAAACAGGGACACAGGATTCTGCCCTGACTCAATCCCTTCACTCCATTTCAACATTGAAAAGGGGATATCACTGATTGCCAGTACTGAATTCCCAAAATAAAGGAATATTTTCTACTGACATAAAACCCCCAGAAGCATTTTCTAATGCCAAACTCACTTCCTTCCTTGCAAAGCAGAGAAGGGAGAAGTCATGTCTGGGAGTGTGTTTTGAGGATATCATCTCCATTTTGTCCCCAAACCTCAGTCGCAAAGACTCCCTCAGCAGATGTTTCAAATCACAGCAACAAAGCAACATCTAACTCACACAGGGACAGGATGGCCAGGAAATTTGAGACTTAGTCTTCTACTAAGTGGATGCTGGAACAGAAAAGAAATCAGTCTTCTGCATCTCGTGTCTCTCTACCATCCTCTACCCTCAGCAAAGACAGCAAAACAAAGCAAAAATCACCTAGAGCAATAGACATGGACAATTTAATAACCACTTGGAGAATGAGAGATTCAAGCTTTTCAACCAGCAGTGAAAGCAAGTCGCAAAGTCAAACCCTTTCTCCTTGGCAAATGCCCAACAAGTAGCTATTCCTGATTTGCACACACAAAGTGTGTTTATATCTTTCATGCAAATTCCTATGCAAAAGAGGGGCTGCCCAGCAAAAATTACCCCGAGCCCCTGTTCCTCATCGTCCCTGCTGGAGAGCATACAGCATGCTTGAGAGATCTTGTCCAGACCCACTGGGAGGCTTTGATGAGAACCCTTTTCTAGCACATGGTCCTAAGTGGTATCAAAAATAGTAATTCAGCCATCTCTAAGCAAACAAAACAGAGCCTGTAAGAGACAAGAGCCTGCCAAATCTGAAGTGATGCATGTAACATTTTTCTTTCAGGAAGAAGGGATGTTTTCCCTTTCATCTGTTTTCTGTTTGTTCATTTGGTTTCATTCATTTACAAGAGTCTCCTTTTAACCAACAGGGGAAAAGTTGATGTTTATTTACATCCTCTCTGCATAATAAGGCCCTGGCCCTTACGCACATACGTCTAGTCCCTCTTAAATCAATGGGATTACTCGCCTGAGAAAAGTTAAATAAGTACCAAAATTGTTGAAGGAGCAGGGCATAAAATAGCTACCTATTGACATAAAATACCTGCCTCTTGCAATAACCCAAATAATCGGATTCGGCAGCTGTCCCACTTTTTCCTCATTTAATCTGTGAAGTTGTGTTCTGTTTTGTTGCTAAATCAACACAAAGTTATCAGCAGAGTTAAGGAAGCAAGCACCCAGTCTGATTTCCACACTGTCCGACATGCAGCCCTTTGTTATAATCATCATAACAATATTAAATAAAAGATAAGGACCGCTGTCAAAAAGCTAATCATCAAAAGCTGGAAATCACATAGTGAATCTGTCAGTCGTCTGAACTGGACAGGGTCATGAAAATGAAAGGGAAAGAATGCGCAGTCTGCAGATGATGCTTACATGCTAATAAAAACCAGCCAGGCAAAAACATATATGCACAAGACTGAGCAATTTGTCACCCTGGGCTATCATGGCTGTTCCCCTGCCCATTGTAACAATGCCAGCATTCAAAATAGTCAGAAAGGAGCTTACAGGAGCTGAATGCCAGCACATGTGTTTTTCCAGCTGGAGCCGAGTCCTGGACCAGCTTCTGAATTCTAGTTTAAGTTTCTTACTCTCTCCCTCAAACAGGAAAAACACATAATGCAAAGACTGAAAGCCCCTAAAATAAAAATGTTGAAGAGAAACTAATGCTGGAAAGTGTCCTAAAAACATAGCTGCGAATTTGGAAGTGTTAACCATCCCCCTGCTGTACACATACCTTATCTCCACAGAGCCTCCACAAGGCTCGCCTTCCACCAGGGTAGGAGACGAGGGACCACAGACCCACTGGCACCCTCCCTGCCTTGCACCCACAGCCCAGCACACCCCTGTCTCTTGGGCTTGGAAGAGCCTGGTGTTCCAGTATTCCTCAGCCTGGTGTTGAACATTTTACCTCTGAAAATCTCAAATGCTTTTTGATCCTTTCACTGTTTTGGTCTTGCAAATTAATAGAGCTTCCCTCTCAGCCCCTTGCCGCCTTCAGCAGGAATGGTTCAATGCTGCACAAGTGCTTGTTAAAAAAAAAAAAATTAAAAGGTAGTTTGCATCCCTCTCCAAAGTTTACAGTCATCTACTCTAGGCATAATCATTTCAAACTCTGCAGCACTTCACATTTGGTTAAAACCACTTCAGTTTAGAAGTGATTAGAGGTTGAAGATTTGCAGTTTAAAATTTAAATTAAACTGTTTAAAATTATTGGAACACTTCACACATTTAAAGCAAATAATTTTTTTATATTTATTTATCTTTCCTTCCCAGTAGTTCTAGATTTTTAGTAGCAAACTGTAGAGCAGAAGCAGCTATTAAAAATCAGGGAGCACCAGAAATCAGATTTAGGTTTTCAAATCCGAGTAGTTTATAAAGGAGAAATTTGTGAAAAGGACTATGTTTCCACAAAGGCAAGGACAGCAAAAATATCTTTAGTTACATAGGGAGAGAAGCATGAGAATGGATAATAATAGTATGTGGTTTAAGGCTTGTACTAAAATACTACTTCAGATCATTTGCAGCCAAATTCCTTTATTTATAAAAAGCCTATAACAGAGGCAAACAAGCACATTATAGTTCTATCGTTTCCCTTTAGTTTTCTAAGATTTCATACTTTAATTAGACAAATTAACCCTTTTCTCCAAACTAATTTGTTCTTTTCTTTCCCCCCTAAATATACAGACAACATCCCAAACTTAGCACTTCTACAAATTTCTGTGGCACAACATATTATCTGTACTTGACCTGTAACTAAACTGCATTTCCATAGAATCCTGAGTTCCTCCCAAGAAACAGCAGTGTTTGTGCAAAATTGCAGCTCCCAATTCATAATGAGAATGGCACAGCGTGCATGTGTGTAAATCTGAGCTAAACCAAGCTGTCCCAGAGCATGGGCTGATGCTTTCAGCTCGGAAACCGACCGAGCAAGCCAAAAAAAAAAAACATTTCCTCGTTTGCATCACTACTAAAGCCAGTGAGGAGAGGGTGACACCAGCCTTTGGACATGTATTAACTGGAAGTGTGGGCTTGTTTTGTTTTTCCCTTCAGGGAGGGAGGTGGAAAAGAGAACGGGCCTCACATGTAATTCTTTTAGTACCTCTTAACATACATTTCTGTATACTGATCATTGGCTTTCATCAGTGTTCCTTTGGCTTCCCAGATGAGTGAAGAACTATAAATAACCTTTATAGTTAGCAAAGGATCATTTACAGGTTTTTTTTATAGTGCTTGAACTCCTTAATATTGTGAAAGAAAAAGTAAAGAACATAAAACTAATTGAAAATCAAACCCAAGACATACAACGTCATGTTTAACAAACCCAATAAAAGCAGTTTCATCCCTCTCTCACACATCCTTCCTATTATCAGTAGCTAGTAAACTCTGTTTCCTCACTAGGTTCCTTGACAGCTATATATGTAAGTGAAAAATTAAATATACAGGTTGTATTAGGCCTCTTCACTAATTCTTTGTAGATGGGAATCTATGACAAAAAAAAAAAAAGTGGAGAGCAGAAATTAAAGAAATAAAAGTTGGGGGTTTTCCAAGTACCCAAAAGTAATACTCCACACTTGTACATTTGGTATTCAAATCTTTTATGATCTTTATATTAAAACTGCCTACTTGCCACATGCCTTTTTAAGCAGTCCTAGTCTTTGACACACACACTGAAATCTACCCAGTGTGTTCAAGTTATTGAACTGTTGCGAGCTTCCTGACAACAGTGCTCTGCTAATGCCAGTTTTGATTCCACTGACATTAATCTTGGTAGGGCTGAGATGCTGTTAATACTCACTTCCTAAGCGAGGTAACCCCTTCAAAGGCTGACACACACCACCTCGCCTTGTTCATCAAATATATAATCTTACTAAATGCTGTAATCTTAAATCCCAACCTAGAGTAACTAGCAGTGCTTACATTATCATTTTTTTTTAAAGTTCATCTAATAGGAAAAATTATCTATTAAAGAATTGTAGATTTCAAAATCAAAACTTAGGACCACTACCTTCTCCATATACTGCACCAAACTTCTTATTAAGCTTTAATTTTAACACAATGTAAGACTATTTTTGCTTTTTTGCCAGTCCTCCCACACTTGCATGCACACAACACACATGAATCTTCCAGAAGGTACCATTGAATTTTTAAAGGGTTCTTTTTTTCTCCATTTGACAACTTTACATCCTTAAATTAAAAGGGGTAATGTGGTTACAGCATATGATGTAGAAGGAATTATAAAAATGGTCCTTCATTGCCAATGCTACTCAACGACAGCTCATTTTCTTGTGCCAATAGGAAGAACAAGATTAGAAGTGACTCTAATTCTTACCCAGACTTCAGGCCGGTGAAAGTCAAGTTAAAGAAATAAGGCTCTCAGTCTCTGGAGGGCAAGGGTACCAGTCACTTATTTCTTATGAACACTTGCTGACATGTGCACTAAGCATAATAATAATAATTTTATTTATAAAGTGCTCCCCCACTGAAGTGCTTGAGGCATTGTGCAATATCATAAAAGCAATTTAAAATACATTTTGAAACACCCTCCAATAATAATAATTTTGGAGGGGAGAAGGAGGGGGAGGGGTATGGGGAGGGGAGGGGAGGGAAGG
>NW_020897693.1:44727377-44864692 GCF_003984885.1 Neopelma chrysocephalum
AAAGAAAGAAAAAGAAAGAAAAAGAAAGAAAAAGAAAGGCAAAAAATCCCTCATGGTTTTGATTTACAAGTTTTAAGGCTCCTGAAGCATCTGTGTTTAAAAATCGCACATTCGAAGTAGGGCTGTTTTCCTACATATAATGAAAATCATAAGGGAATAATATGACTAACAAATTGCAGTCAGGTAGTTAATTCTCAGCTCCTGTTAGCTGGCATTGATGCATCAATTTTCCAGACTATCTTGAATTACTTAATTTCCTAGCTTTTGCTGTTGTAAGTGATATTTCTTATAATGGTAATGCAGTAGCAGTTGGGTATTTTTTTCCTCTCATGTATTTTATGTATATAAAATTTTTAATTAATGTTTATTTAGGGATAAAAAGAAGAGTTTTTGCATCATGGGAATGGCCAAATTTATCGCACATGCTAATCTACTGGTGTCAGCAAAGTTACCCTGGGGATACGTTTGGATCTATGTATCACACTATCATATATAATTCCAATAACAGGCATCTCCTGGGGAATAAGAGAGAAAAACCAGAAAGAGAACCTGCAAGTTCAGGGTGCAAGGCTGGAAGGTGGTTCGACAGTGCCTGGAGTTGGACATCTTCTCCCTGCACTGGTGTGGAAGGCAGTGACCCTGATGCAGCAACCCTAATGCAGCCATAACATCATCCCAACCGAGGGTCCCAGACAGACCCCATGGCTGCAGCACTGCTTGTGATACAGGGCTCTGGGTACAGCTGTGCAAAACTGGATTTTTTTCGTTTTTTCAGAAGACCAACACACTGATGAAGATTCCCACTGTGATTATCACACACGCAGGCTGATTCTGCAAAGCTTGTTCAGAACCACTGAAAATTTTGGCTAAGTAGGACTGGGAAGGTCAGATAGCTTGTGCCTTGCAAGGCACAATCAGAGAGCATAGATCAGATTCCTAATTAGGACTCTACTAATTATTTTAAAAGGATGGATATGCTTAACAAAAAACTTCTGCTGAGTGTCCTTGTACACTCCACATATCCTGTGCTATCAGTGTTTTTGCACCCACACTCAGAGGTAAAGAACAGAGAGAACTAGAATGTAATCTGACTACTGCCATAAAGGCAATTAAAAATGTTTCCATAAATACATTAGCAACAAAAAAAGGGCTAAGGAGAACCTCCATCCTTTACTAGATGCGAGGGAAAACATAGTGACAAAGTACGAGGGAAAGGATGAGGTACTTAATGCCTTCTTTGCCTCAGTCTTTAATAGTAAGACAATTTACTGTCTGAGTAACCAGCCCCCTGAGCTAGTAGACAGGGACAGGGAGCAGATAATAATTCAAGGGGAACTGGTCAGCAACCTGCAGCACCACTTAGACACACACAAGTCTGTGGGGTTTGATGGGATACACAAAAGGGTACTGTGGGAGCCGCTTTCCTACCACACTGTCTTGGAGAAGCTGGATTTCCATGATATGGATGGGTGTATCCAGGGATGGGGGTTTGCTGGGTGAAAAACTGGCTGGATGGCTGGGCCCAGAAAGTGGTGGTGAATGGTGCTATAGACAGCCAGTGACAGGTCACTAGTGGTGTTCCCCTGGGCTCAGTGTTGGGGCCAGTCCTGTTTAATATCTTTATCAATGCTCTGCATGAGTGGATCAAGGGCACCCTCAGTCAGTTTGCAGATGACACCAAGTTCAGTGGGAGTGTTGATCTGGAAGGTAGGAAGGCACTGCAGAGGGATCTAGACAGGCTGGATTGATGGGCCGAGGGCAATTGTATGAGGTTCAACAAGGCCAAGCGTTGGGTACTGCACTTGGGTCACAACACCCCCATGGAGTGCTACAGGCTGGGGGAGGAGTGGTTGGAAAGGTGTTGAGAAGAAAAGGACCTGGGGGTGTTGATCGACAGCAGCTGAACATGAGCCAGCAGTGTGCTCAGGTGGCCAAGAAAACCAATGGCATCCTGGCTTGTATCAGCAATAGTGTGGTCAGCAGGATTAGGAAAGTGATCATTCCTCTTTGCTCAGCACTGGTGAGGCCACACCTCAAATCCTTTGTTCAGTTTGGGGCCCCTTACTACAAGAAAGACATTGAGGTGCTGAAGCATATCCGGAGAAGGGTGATGGACCTGGTGAAGGATCTGAAGCACAAGTCTTACGAGGAGCAGCTGAGGGAGCTGGGAGTGTTTAGCCTGGAGAAAAGGAGGCTCAGGGGTGACCTTATTGCTCTCTACAACTATGTAAAAGGTTGTAGCCAGGTGGGGGTCAGTCTTCCAGGTAAAAAGAGATAGGACAAGAGGTAATGGCCACAAGTTGCTCAAGGGGATGTTAGGGACATGGTTCAGTGGTGGACTTGATAATGATGGTTTAATAGTTGGACTCTATGATCTTCAGGGCATTTTCCAACCTAAAAAATTCTATGATTTTCAAGAAAAACTCTGGATAGTTTCATTTTAATAGAAGCTGCTGAATAGCTCCCCAAATTTGTTCTGAAATTTCAACAACAGTGTCAAGAAACCTATTTAGTCAGCCTATACACTCCCAAGAGAAAGGATCATAGCTTTATTTATATTTGGGACAACCCTGAGCAACTGTTCATACTTAGCAAATACAAACACATTCAAATAGCACTGACTGGTCTTGCACTCTCAAATGTGCATATGTGCCCAACAGGCACTCAATTTCTGCTCAGGAATAAAATTGAAATTATTATAACCAACTCAACACTTGATTTTTTTTAAGCCTTTTCTGTGTCAGTTGCACCTTTTAACTGAGTAGAATTACTTTGGTCTTTAAATTATATTTTCCTCATTGAATTTTCTTATTGCATGCTCCTTTGCATGTTTCATTGCTCAGCATTATCATTCATTAATGTTTCAGCTGCTTTCTTTTGTCTGCTGTCCTTCTGCTAACATCAAGTTTCTTTGCTAGTCAAATAAGTTATCCTACTCTTTTTATAAAGCCTTGGTTACAGCTTTAAGAAAATAAAAGCAGAAGGATACAAAATCTTCAAATGGCTTATTAGAATTCAGTATGACTGGCAAGTGTCATTTAAAAAGGAGATACTGCACCTTTAATAAATTTAATCCACGTCTGATTACAGAGGAAGAAAGCCCTTTTTTAATCTTACAGGGCTGGAATATTGCAATAACTGTTCCATCTGATTTTAAAAATAAGATTTGCTAAAGGTCAACGTATCTCCTGGCCACATATGCAGCAACATTGAAATTTCCTTGGCCAGGGAATAAAAAGATTCTATCATTAAAAATAAAAGCACAAGGACATCTTGCAAGCCCATAGGGTTTTTAGAAAGAGAAGGAGACATTTCGTTATCAACTAGCAATCATAAGATTTTTAAGCAATATCTCTAATCTGCTTCTCTTCCCCCCACCCCCGCTCCCCACAACCCCCCTTTCCTTTTCACATCAAGGTCTTTTTATCTTCCAATTTTGCATCTAAAGATGAGGTGAATGCCATTAGCTCAATTCAACCTCAAGTGTAGTCAGATGTGCCTGTGATTTCTGAAAAGCACTGTCTAAGGTCACATTAAAATGTATAAGAGCTTTTCTATTCCTGAGAAGGGGGCTTATTACCCATCCATGGTGTAAGGGAGTAATGTCAGTGGCCATAGACTAGGGTGAAAACAAAAGAGATACCAGGGTTTCAGGCTTTTGTCAGAGAACCTCTCTGCCTCCCTTTTATTGCTGTCTGAAGCCCTACAGATAGCGCCACAGACTGTAAACTTGGGCAGCTCTGGGGGAGAGAAAAACAAGTTAAACAAGCTCAGACTCTCCTTCCCTGAACCCTCATCTTTAAACGTTTAACTCTTTCTACAAAACTAAAACATGTGAGCAGCACTCTGCACTCACCAAAGGGTTTTGCTTCACTCGCTTCCCAACTGAGATTTGCCACCATGGCAGGGGCCAAGAAAGTTCCAAGCCTGCCAGAGACAGTGGCACCCACTTTGCTTTGAGCACACCAGTGTTCTCAGAAAAGACACCTGGTAAATGCTCCTTGGGATTAGAGTCAGGACAAGATCAGAGCTGCCAAATTTGGCAGCAACTTGGAGTGCCATTTTTTTCCTTTAATTTAAAAAGGGCTGCCAAGAAAAGTTAATGAGTGTTTACCTGGGCATGATGTCCGTATTTTCCTGCAATTGAATTAAGGAGCTGTCACTCAGGGATAATGCAAGTCATCAGTAAAAATATTACAGTACCAACAGTTTCTGTTTTCCTTCTTTCTTTAAAAAAAAGGAAATTAACAGTCAAAAAAAAAGCCAGTCATAGGGACTTTTCAGAAACGTATACTCACGGCCTGTTTTAAAACACTTTTCAAATGTAATTGTATATTTTAGACTCAATTCCTGTCTCAGACTTTTCTGTGTGATGTTACAGCTTTAAGTACCTTGTAGCTATCCCTTCAGGGCCATGTGCATGGCTGACTTGCAGCAGTCTGATGTCTTTAAGAGACTGCAGGCATGCTCTTTCTACTGTACAACTCTGCACTGAACTCCCATGACCTGGTACAGAAGATACACTCTCTTGGTGATCTACTGCTGAAGCTTCAGGTAGGCCTTTTTTGGAAAAACAAGGGATTATTTCCACAACTTCAACTGCCATTTGCCCTAAGGAATGGGCAAACTAAAAGGATGAGACAGGTTTTTTCTTCCTTTTTTTTTTTCCCCCAACAGCAGGTCTGATTCATCTCTTCTCCAAAGCACATTAAACACAATCTAATTTATAAAGGGTGGGCCAAATGTATTCAGGGCATAATACTTCTGAATGTTACACTAGGAGTTAATCTGACCCATAATTTTCCAGCTTGGTAAATTTTCCCATCTTGCAACAGTGATGCCAGTTAAATGACTCACTGTGATGAGATAATGTAGTGACTTAATTACCATTGTGAACAATGAAGTTACCGTGCCATTTGTGCACCTTAAAATGGCTCTCAAGCCAGTAAAGGTAATTCCTGGCTTTACTATGTACCAAGCAGCTTATTAGAGGGAATAATAGACTGATACCTCTCTTTCTTTGTGAGTAGGGTTCAGAGCTTCTGCAATATTTTTTCATAGCACCATATATTTTCAAACCTTGCCTCTGAACTCATTAGCTTTTCCCCATGCAAGCAACTCCCTGTGAAAAGGGAGGTAAGGCATGTTTGCAAACTCCAGGCAGCAACACAGATCTGTAATGCAGTCTGCACAATCATTGTGGCATGCAAAGAAAATCACTCGTGCAAAGGAAGCTTTGACGTCTCTGAGATGTGTTTTGTCTCATAGACAACATTAGCTTGAGTAGAAATCACTCTGTTTCTATGTGTTGACAGTGCAGTTGACATATACAGGTGATCCCAGTATAGGTTTCCTCTATCTATTCCAAGTACAAACAGCAACGAGTATTCAGCACCCCAGGCTTTTAGCCCAGGCAAGGCAAAGCCTCTCCTCAAGTTGCCCTGCTCAAGATGATACCCAAAGGCAGTCTACCTCTAAGCACAGAAGAGACAAAGCAAGCTCTTCTAATCCTTGTAGAAAGATACAATGTGCTGTTGTTGTCCCTTCCTCACAAAAAATTGCCATAAGTTGGGCAACAACCATTCCTGGCCTCATGTGACTATTGATATAAAAAATTGAGCTCTTAGTCCCATCACTGTATTTACCCTATTTGCCATTTCTTTTTGTTGGTGTTGTCACTTTCAACCCCATGGAGCACAGTCAACAGACGTTCCAGCTCTTCACCTTCACCCCGGCCTCACCAAGTCTAGAGGCCAACACCTGACCTCAGTACAAAGCACACCTGGTGCCTCTCACAGGACTGAAAGCACTTCCTCTGCAGACTCCAGCCAGCCTGGGATCAGAAGGATGACTTAAATACATAACTTCAAATATAGTCAAAGTTTCAGTAGGCTACTTGGTTGGTTTCCACACCCCACATGCCAAATACATCCTCTAAATTACTTCCTTATTTGTCATTTATGTACTTTTGAATTTTAATGAATAGTTCTCTCGTTCTTTGCCAAACTCCTATATTCATAGAAAGCTGGCATTTCACAAATATCAAAGAGTGCTGCTAAGTGAACCAACCTCAGAGAAACTCAGGAATCATAATTTAAATTCCCTGTTAAAACAAGAAAACAGCTAAATGACATTTATCTGTTAAAACTCAAATAATATTTCTGCTTATTCCTTCAGTGCTCCTGCACAGCCTTAGAATGCCTCCTGAAGTGTCTGAGCTGCAATTTGGTTATGATGCTTTGAGCTCAGGCTTCAAAATCTACAGCAGTGTGAATCAGATTGGGGTTTCAGTTTTCTGCTGTTCTTTTTAATAAGAAGGCTCATAAAGAAATTGACCCCACTTTGTTTTGGCAGGCATTTGTCAGTAGATCATCTTTCTTTCAGTAACCCACATCACTGTCTCCACAGTAATACTGCAGTATTTCCACAGTAACACTGTAGAGTAAGGACATTAGCATATTGATAACTACAACAATGTGAAATATTTGTTTCATATTCATCTAGTTTTATTCTATTTATTTATTTATTTAGAAGGAAGGGGCTTTTTTTCTGATAAGCAATCTCTGACTTAAGGAACAGCTATACTTTTGTTTAGGGAAGATGAAAGACCTCCTCAGAGATCAAGGAAAAGAAAGAGGGAAAGAAACAAAGCTGAAATCAACGCAGGTGATTTTTTTCACAGAGCCTTCCAATACAATGCATTGGCAAAGAAAAGATAGGTATGAGACACAGATCACTGTATTCTCCTGCAGCACAGAGAAAAATATTTTAGAATCAAAGAGCATTCGTCTATCTTCTGTGATGAGAGATGTCTGCTTTGTTTAGATGGTCTCCACTAAAATAGAGAGAACAACAACTTCTCAGGTACAAAATTGTCTTATTATATGGGCTTTAAAATAATCTGAATGAAGAAGCTTTTACTTAATGCAAAGAATCAAGTGTGGGCTTTTAACACACAAAGACAGAAGTTGAGGATCTGAAATTGAAGATGAATAGTAAGAGTACTAAAGTCATAAAGTGGCTTTATGTGAATGGAAATTCTGTATGGGAAACAAGCAAGAAGAACTAGAAGTATCACTAAATAATGGAAAATATGAGTGCAAGTGAAACCTTGTAAAATGATTCTCATAACCAGAATATCAGTACGGACAGGTTCAATTTATATAGAAGAGATGCAACGGGAAGAGACAGACGAGGGGTGGTTTTGTATGTGAAAAACATCTCCAATGCCAGCAGATGACAATATGAAAATGGAGAATAGGGTAGTGAAGTTCTTGGACAAAGACAAAAGGAATGAAAATCAAAGGGGAATCTACAGGAGGTAAATGCTATAGATCACCGAGACTGGAGAAAAGGAAGAATAATAATTCTTGGACCAACTCTCAAGATACTTGTAACCACAGGATACCCTCCCCACTGGAGAGTATAATTTCCCAGATATTTACTGTGCAGCTAGAGCGAGATACAGGTTACATCAAAGAGATTTTTAAATTGTGTGGGAGACAGCTTCATAATCCTGACAGGAGAGATTCCAACTGGTGGAAAAGTCAACCTGGAAGTAATTCTTCCTCAGAGGCTTGAAATAATCATGTAGAAGCAACGAGTAAAGAAAGTTAGAATGAGTTAACTACCATTTTCTTGCCCTGAGAGGAAGGGATTCATGGCAAAGTATATATTTTAAGAAGCCATATTCTGGGTAGAAATGTTAGTTTAAACCCAGTTCTCCTGCCTTCAAATCAGTGACAAAGCAACCATTGATTTTGTTCTTTGATGCTGGCTTCATCTTCATCTTGAAGTCAATTCACATTGAGATGAGAATTTGCAGCACACTAGCAATTCTGCACAAAGGGGAAGGATTATGAGAAGTTACAGAGACACTGTCTGAGACACCAAACCCAGGTGCTGAATGCTGCTGCCTAGTCAAGAGAGAGACATCTCCCCAGGGTGTTCCAACCCACCTAAGATCTGATTGCCCTCCAGATACGAGTAGGTTTCTATGTGAAACACCTTAGGCACCTAGAGTTAGGAAGAATTAATCCCCTGTTCAATCCTCATACGGATGCTGTTATGCTCCCACTAAGAATATTTTTATGTGAAGCAGCTTACTCTGACGGTATCCATATGGAGAGTGGATAGGAAATAGTTTCAGTGTTGCATACTGTATCCTACTTTTCCTATCTAAAGAAGACTGACGGATATATTAAAATTCATCTGTGAGAAAGAAAGCTGTGAAATCTCAAAGTACATAGGAAGCAATTGTTTTTAGGGTCTATATGTAATTCTGAACCATTCTCATTGAATGGTGGTCTGGGGTATGTTTTTTCCATTTTTGCTTATGAAACTAGAAATAAAGCTCCCAGGCAGGAGGGCTGAGGCAGGACCCTAGCTTCTCTTATTGAGATCTTTCCATCTCTTTTTCTGAGATAGATGGCTTCCCTGTCTTCTTCCCAGCAGATTCAGGTATACATTTTCCCCCCATTTGAATTAATCTTGACTCAATAAGCTTGAACAATGGCACTGTACACCGTATTCCAGAGATTATTTTTATACCATATGTAGTATTATTAATATTTTGCTGTTTCTACTAGGTGTATCTTACCTGGGATTCCATTTGCCTTTTTTACAGTCACATCATTGCCAATGGCTTAGGCACATTTCTATGTATTAGTTTGCAATGGCTGAGATGCAGGCATTTATCTTCTGTCTGAACATGTCTCCTTTTCTCTAGCAGAAGTTTGTGTTAGTGTTTCCTAAGGAAAGTACTTTGCACTTTATACTACTAAATTTAAACTAATTTCCAGTACTAATATTCCCCAGATCATTTGTATTTCTCCTTCTCCCAGCTTTTGGAAGCATAGAGCCAGTTACACAGTGATGATGGAAACTCTCATGGTTTCTTGTAGCATGAAATCTGGGGCTAGCAGCAAAGCCCAGAACACAGAGAAAAATCTTCAGACTGTGTAAATCAGCAAAGCTCCTTTGATTCAGTTTTCACAAGGATGTGGCTCTAAATCTCTAGCATGTGTTCAAAAAATGTAGTCCAGTTAATGTGGAAGAAAATCCAAGTGCTATTGTTCTTTTGAAGACTGAAGATTATTATTCATGAAATGCACTGGGACAAGAGAAATCTCATAAAGAAAAACCAAACCGAGAAAAAACAAATATGTTACATTTAAAATTAACTTGAAGATTTTTATCTCAGTATGGAAAATAATTTTTCTACCATAGATTTGAGATGTGAATAAGTTTTCCCATATGCAGACTAACTTGAAAAGAATACAAATGTCATAATCTGGATTAAAATCATTCCTAGTCTATTTGAGATATACATCTCGTAATCAAGAATATCCAGGTCCCCCTTTCACAGGCACTGCTATATTCCCCAGGGGTTTTCCATGCTGAAGTTAACTCATGCAGGTAGAAAATTTAGACAGAGGGAGACTTGGAGCACTAACATGCAGTGCGGGAATTTATATACCTGAAAAAAATGGATGAACTCATTTTAAAACTGATTTTGCTAGATGCACGCTGTCTCTTAAGGGCTGTCTGTTCCCTCTCCTGGGTTCTCAGAGCTCCCTGTGAGTTCAGAGTTGCAGCTCTTTACTGGATAATCACCAAGGCAGCTTGTGATAAGTATCACGCACAGTGATGGAAGCGGTTCAGAGTTTCTGAAGGTAAGGTAAATAGGCTTCCATTAATTGGAAAGAGCACTCTTTAATTACTTTTCTAGCCTGGACTAGCCTATTCTAATATATATCATAATTCAGAATACAGTATACTAACTAACGTCTACAGAATTTTCATTACAAAGCGTGAAGAGCTAACTTTTTTGAAACCAAAGATAGTTATGCCATTGATTTTAACAAGGTCAAGAACTCAGCAGATAGATAATGTTCCTGACTAGCACTCTGTGCTTGTGTGAGCAAGAGCAAGTCAATTCTCCAGACTCCTGTGGTCAGGTAGCAATCTGCCCAGCCTGTGTCCCATGATGGATGCCTGAGGAAGTAGCAGAGGAGGAGCTCCAGGCTGGGCCAAGTCTCCAGTTTACCGGCCAAGCTTCCCTTAATCAGTTCTAAAGATCCATGAAGCAGAGTTTATTTCTGAAACATATGATTTAACAACAACCACTGGACTTCAATGAATATGTCTAATTCTTTTTGTAACTCATTTTTGCTTTTCATTTCCACTATGTCCTATTCTCCATTTTGATTATGTACTGCACAAGAAGAAGGAAGACTTTGTTGTATTAAACCTAATAATTTCACTGAATTGTGAAAAACAGAGCTTAATCTTTCCCTAATGACATTCTCTGCCATACTAATTATATACCCTCAGAAGTTCCTTTCCAAGCTAAAAGTCCAACTCTTTACAGTCCACAGTGCATGGAAGGCATTCCTGCATCTGGTAAAACACATCACATTTCTCCATAATTCTTTCAGGTTACCTTTGCCTCTTTTGAGATAGGATAACCATAATTGCATTCAGTGTTTAAGGTACAGATATGTCATGAACATGCATAAGAACATTATTTTTCCCATTGTTCTTTACCTCATAATTCCTAATCTTCCTTTTGCCTTTCTTGAAATGAACCTTCTGAACAACTCTGAAATGATTTAAACTTCTCTGGGCTGCTTTACCATCCTGTCCATAGATACATACAGACATGCACATACAAGGATTTTAGGGAGGATTCCTCCCTCTGTATAACTATTTTGCAGTTACTGTCACTGAATTTCATTTGCCATTTAAAAACACAGCCTTTCTGGATCATGAGATACTTCAATCAAAACTCCTCAATAAATGCTAGCCGAAAGTCAATTTTGGTAGATAACACTCAATAATTTTGTTAATAATTGATCCTATTGTATCCAACTCAATGCCAAATTATTCAGGGGTCTTATTAGGCTGGACAATCTCACTGGAGTTCCCATTGAAAATGGGAAGCAATATTGATGGCACAATAGATCACACTAATGCAATCTTATAGGAGCAGACAGCATACAAGAAGACACAGTTGATGCTCCATGTGGCAATTACAGAATTTAGCTGTAGCACTTCGGTTGAATACTTGTACCATCTCCTAATTAAATGATTCCACTTCACAGGACTGCCATATAGTCCTCTGATTGAGTAAATAAAGGACTATACAAACTTCCATTATCTTAGCAAAGTTTTTTTCCTTTTCTTCTTTTTCTTTTGATCTTAGATGATCCCTTTGCTTCTATACCTATCATAAGGTAGGATATATAAGAATGGAAATCAATTCCAAAGAATAAATAAAATAAGATGTTACGGAACTCAGCATCCCTAGGGCACAAATGTTTTCAAAAAAAACAACCCCAGAGATCCTTAGTTTATGATATGCTAAATTTCTCCTTATTTTCATTAAAGAAAGCTTCAATTCTTTTCTAAAAATTAAGTTATTCTATATAAATAATATCTAGGATAACTGCGGAGAGTATTCTTCCATCACTGAGCCAAGGAGGGAATCATTTAGTAAGTAACGGCAGGAGCCTGATGCCATCCCTCCACTGCACAGGCTATCAGCCAAAGAGCAGCACACAGCTGCAGTTTTACAGAAGGAATTTTGGAGTTCTGTGACATTACTAAAAAACCCCCTTGTTTTTCACTTGCATTCTCATGACAGTAAAAGTTGTTCAGACCTTTTATTATATTTATAAATAAATATTCTAAATTAACATTATTTTTTTACAAATACAGATATAATAGTATACATACAAATTATATACTTCTGCTTTTGTAGATAAGAATAAGGATATAGGTATTCTATAGAGCCTATATAAACTGTAGGGAAATTATCTATTGTAATGTCAGGGATTAAAGAAGTTGTGCCTGTGATCTCCTGTTACTTAATATTTCATATGGAACACATCAGATATACAGCTAGTGAAAAAGTATGAAGGGATCATAGTTCTTAACTTATTTGGAAACTGTCAACATATTTGACATCCCATCACTCTTAGGTTGTTACTTTATCCTGAAAAAAGGGTGAGCCAAATTCACCTCTTCTAGAACATCCCTGAATTGGATGATGAGTTAATTGCCATAGCTTTTCGTATGCTTACACATCACACAAGGCTCATAGCTTACTGGCAATTTTATTTTAAAACAAGCCTCAAGTTGAATTTAGGATGCATCAATAATTGCAACTTTTAGTACATAGCCTGGAACTGGCTTTTACAAATTTTCAAATTTACCTCGTAAATCTGGAGAAGCCCAAAATTAGGTTCTCATCCTCTGTTTAGAGATGAGAAATGACATGTAGTTTACAAAATGTTTCCCCAGAAGGAGAGCACTAAACATCTGAGTAATGCATGAGATTTACAAACTAAAGCCTACGAAAGTTGTTTTCCAGGAGTAGCAATGATTAACACTACCCATCAGAGCTTTATTTATTAGCTGGGCTCTCTGTGCCAACTCCAACCACAGGGCTGGAGGCGTGAGCGTGTGTGCACTCACACACACGTGTGCACATACAGTGCACTTGTTGTTGCAACATGCTATTAAGATATTTCCTTCCTTTCATTTAGAAAGCATTACAGAGGATTAAGCAGCTCTCCTTTTCTTCCCAGCACTGTGATTCTCCGAACTCGGAATTTGTACAATTCTGAAATTCAAACTGGAGGAGGTTTTCCTCATTCTGTACAGATCAAAGGCAAACGGGAAAAAAACAAAATTATGCCTCATATACAATGCAAGGGCCTCTTCATTTCTAAGTTATGCAGATGACCCCTCCGCAAAAATAACAATCTCTAGGAACTTGGAAGAAGAAACTGTAGTCCCAGTTGCTTTGACCTAAATAAAGTGTCTGTGTAATTATCTTCAACAGGGCTTGCCAAAACATCATTTTATACTGTTCAAATGCATATTCTAAGAGGGGATGGAAATTTGAGGGACAGGATGGCAAGCAAAGTACATTTTATTTCTCTGAACAATTAGAAAAATTATAATAATACAGCAAATACTGTGCATCCTGCCACTATGTGCCATCTTTCATCCCAAAGGATCTCAAAGGGACTTGTCACTAATTCCATTTTTCTCGTTCCAAAAAATAACATGTCAACCTTTAACTATTTTGTTTCATGTAGTACAACACATACTTAAATTTCCTATTACCTTTTTCATTCTCATGAGACCGTCAATGTGCACTTGTTCTGGGTTTTTTTCCAGTGTCTTGGGATTCCATACAGTCTTGATAAACAGGCACCTTTGCTCAAATACAAGCCAAATTTTGCTCGTAAATCATACCCTCCTTCTTCATTGCAGGCATTTTGCAAACCTTTTACTCAAATATTGGGAATGGTTGGGCAATCCTGGTTATGCAATAAGAAAACTGATAAAATCTTATTTTGAAAGGATTTGCATGGAAACAAAATCTCAGTTCAGTCAGTGAAAACTGAGGAAATGAGAAGTGAGAATTTTCTTTGTTTGATGAATAATTCTAAAAAAAAATGAACTTTTGAACAAAATGTCCTTAAACAAACAATCCAGCAAAACTATTTAAAATTGATAATTCATTATACTGGAAAACATTATTTACAGGATGATGTAAGAGTTCAATAGCATAACATCTTTTTCATGATAGAAGTACAGATTGATTTGTGAGATACACACCCCAACAGCTGCCTGAAACAGAGGATATGTCAAAAAATAGGAGAAATTTATTCACCATTTGAAAATGTTCTGCAGATTTTTAATAAAAGCTGAAGTTCAATTTCCTCAAAATTTAGAAAAATGGGGGAAAGGAATAAACAACTCAGGTTTTTTCCTCATTATTTTAAGCTGACATTTCCTTAACCTGACAAGTTAAATTCAAGAGTCTTTAGGACTTGACTGTTTGTAACTTTGAGAGGGATTTTTATAGGCAGAAAATTATTCCCTGAGTTGGAGTCTGGCCAGGGCACTGCAGAGAGCAGCATCTTGAGAAAAAGCGATCTGGTCAAAACAAGGGATATGCTCATGCTAAACTGTTTATATAAAACCCTCCTCCTGGCACCAAGACAAACTGTCAGACACTACCACAGTGACCATCCCAAACAAAGCAATAAAGCATTTCATCACGAATGTTGTCCCACACTGTGCAATTTCAGACAATAGACACTAGTTTGTTAGCAATGAGTTTGAGCAATTTACCAGGAAATGTGAAAGCTTGTCAAGTTGAGAAAGGAAAATTTTCCAGCCTATTACAGAAAAGTTCAACAAAAAACAAAACAGAGGATCTCTCATACACATGATCTTGCTAGGTCGATATCTAGATGTTCGCCAATAGTCCTTGTGTTGTTAGAGTTTTATTAGAGCCAACAGTGAAAGGATAGGTAAGAAAAAAATTGAGACTTCCAGAGTCCAAAACATACAACAGGTGATGAACTAGCAACATTTCAAAACTACCATCAGGAGACCCTGTTGGGATCAAATGCAACCTCATGAGATACAATATATTTCTGAGGAAGATATGTGTGTTGAACAGATAAAGTTTCAATCACATAACACAGCAGTGGCTGGGTATATTATTCACAAATATCACAGATACACACTTATTACAAACTCAGGACATTAACTTGAAGGTGGCACTGAGACTCAATCAGCAGGATGTGGAAAGGAACATTGCAGAAAAACACCCAGTAAACATCAGAACAGACTTTCAAAACACCCTGCTAGCAGAAGAACCAAGTACAAGCCAGTCTCTTATCATCACAAGAATAGATTGCATTGGCACCAACATCAAGATGCCTGCAAGGTAAATACAAGTCTTTGTACAATACTGGCATGAAAAAGTAACTCTCTTAAACCCAGAAGAAAACACGTTAATTCTCCAAGTGAATTGGAAGCTCACAAAAACTATCAAAGACAGAACTTGGTGTGAAACGGTATTAAGTTATATATTTGAGAAGAATTTTAAGTGTATAAGTTCTTCTAACCACATTTAATGTTGTTATTTTAAGCACAGCAAAAATCACATTAGGAAAGGTAGCTTCCCAAGAAGGGATACTGTGTTTTGATAGGCTGCTTATGTGATACATTTATGTCAAATATCTTTAAAAACTCTTCTTTCAAGAAATGCCTTATGGGAGAGGACACTATATGTATAGGAAGGACTAAAACCTGAACTATGAACCACTTTGCCCCTCTCTCTCTTTTCGTGCTTGAACATCCAACACCAAGGACATCACTTCATGTAGTTCACCTTTTTAGCTTACTCGATAACCCTTAACACATCCTTTCAGGGAAGTATAGCTTCTCAATGCTGTCTCTTCTCCTTTCTTCCCATGAGTGCAGTAAAGATGAAGCTCCTAATGTCCTTCAAATGAAGTGACAACAACTGTAAAGAGAAGACATTGTCTAGGGTTCTGAAGAGACGTGTTACTTGTCACCTTCTCTGTTACCTGTTAGTGTTGTGCTGACTTACTGCTTTTTTTTTCTTTAAAGTGGATTTCACATTTGTCTCTAGCAGCTCCTTTGGCTTCTGTGGGCCTTTGTTTTGTTGTTTATTGGGTTTTTATTTGCAGGAACAATGCATGCTGGTTTTCCCATAGTGTTTTGTATACTGCGACCCAAAATTTAACACTTCATTTCTTATTTTCTACAACAGAAATTTCCAATATTTTGAATAACTTTTCCATTGAGACCAACCTCTGCTGAGCATAGGAACAGTCACATAGCAGTCTATACGCTATAGTGTGGGTAGAAATGAATGATCTGCCAATGTCCTAAGCCAATCACACTCCACTAAACCACAGTTAACAGAGTATTAAACATGACATAATAAGTCCAGCTGATAATGAACTGAAATATGCTGATGTCAAGAAGGCAGATGACTATCCCACTGTTTATGATGTTCCATTTTTTGCAGCTCAGCAGGGTTATGTCCTCCTACTTGTCAAATGAGTGCTCAGCTTACACTCTGTATCAAGGCACCCACCTACGAGAGGAAGCCAAGCCAATGGATCCATTTCATATATCTAAAGCCACTAAATATTTGCAGTAAGTGAAAACACACATTCAGATTACAGCTAAGACTCATGTTTAAATAATTTTCATCCTCCTTTTTAACTATGTGCCTTAGAGTCTGCTTCCCAGATTGAATCTGTACTCTAGACAGACTGGATCTGTGCTAGAAGACCATGTCCTGTTTCAGCAAGTATCTGGTAAGAGATGTCACCCAGAAAACTGACTGTCTTCTGCAGGGCAGGATGAAATGCAAGAGAACAAATGTGAGGGGCTGAGGACCCCAGTACAAGCAGACACAGTGAGCAGATTTGGATATGCATGCCATGCCTGCAGAGCAGCAAATTGCCACAGGTTAGAAGAGCCTCTGATTCTCAGCCCCAGTCATCAAGGACAGCTTGAAATGGGAGGGCAACTAGAGATAGTTCAGCCTTTTGAGGCCAGAAATTTCCCCATGTCAGCTCAAATGCAGAAAGACAAGTATGGAAGCTGCTGCAAATGTCCTGAATTGTTGACCTATCTTTTTAGGAAAATATAAGTCATATGAGAGGGATCAGCTGAGGAAGTGAAGGAGGCAGACTGACAGACAGACCCTGGGCTAGCCAGTAACCTCATCAGGCCTTCCCATTACACATCTCCCCACCAACTGAGACAACATTCAGAGGGACAAAGAAATCCATTAATTGTTTTCCCCTGACTAAGTCACACACATCTCTTATCCAGTGACCCACTCTCCTGTACACCCTGAAAAATCACTTTTTATGATTCTATGATTCTATGATCAGAACTTGTAAAAAGCATCACATTCAACAATCTCTACAATACAACAATAGTTGAAGATTGGATACAATATATCTGATGGTTATGGGCAGCAATTTCCAAAACCCCTTTATCACTTCAGTTCTCCCTGTGTGATTTGCATGAGACTATTATTAAAAGGTGACTGTTGGTTGTCCAAAGATTACTTTCCAGAAGGATTGTCTTCAAAGCTCCACTTCCAAAAAGCAAGATTTTTTTTTCTCCACTGTAAACTCCTCCTGATTTTTGGAGGTATAGGAATTGTTTATTATTAAACCTTCTGCGTGAAAATTATCTCCCACAGGCAAGCAGTCACAGCAGGTACCAACAATATGCACCTACAGACTTCCAGTTACTCAATGTGGGAGCAGAACTGAAGAATTTCTTCCTGCGGTCACAATTATTTTTTCCCTCTGCCTATCTATAGCTTTCTCTGTAAGAAAAGTGTTATTTGCTGTCATAGCTTCAGTCTCACTATGTAAGTTAAAAACACGTCCTGTCTCCATTACATGATTACAGGCAGACTTTCAACTCTGATAGTCTATGAGCTAAAGTTGAGGAACGTGAGCCAGCCTGTTACAAAACAGTTTTCCTGGAAAATAGCCACCGGACCAGCAGTCAAACTAGGACATTCTACATACAAGGAAGAATAAAATATAATAAAAAAAAAAAGCACAGCAGTGGAACACATGATTTTAATAAAGTCAGGAATGCCATGAAATGTCCAGAAGAAAACATGTCTATGCTAACTACTAAATTTGATGATCCATGAACATTCACTGCAAGAGTAACATGGCACTGAAACACTCACCCCAGCATCTACACTTTCCATTAAAATCTTCTGCAGTAATTCAGGTGTCTTTCTGTCCTATTGAGACTTGGATACTTGCTCATCTGAGTATGTGAAGACATCACAATATGTGATGTGTCTCACATCCATCACATGTTCTTTGTTCTCTCATCATCTCCCCATGGAGGAAGAGTGTGTGGTGCCAGGCCTCTTGTTTTCCTAGGGTTTGTTGGGTTTTTTTCTGGTTTTGTCTGCACATGTTTTTGCATACTGGATAAAGCAAGGTCACAAAGCATGTCTCACGCTTGGAGTGGAAGACTGTAAGGCTTGTGATACTCCTTAGCTTCTTAGACTTTTGTTTTAATTGATGGAGAGCTTCCCTAGGGTTGTGTTTCCCTCACAGACAAGATTTATCCAAATGGAATAGTGTTCTCTTGAGCCAGAAAAGCAAAATTATCAGTGTCAACCACCAGAATGCCATTTATGTAGCTTTCTAGAAACTTCAGTGAATAAATTCCACGTGTTCCCTAGAGAATTCAAGTGAGGGGTTGTGATTTGGGCCCACTTCTGATCAGAAATGGTTAAGCCTAATGGTTCTCACACTACGAACCCCAACAATAAGAGAAAATATAGGTACTGTGGTTTTATTTAACACCCAAAACAACCTCTGCAACAACCTTTCACTCTATGTAACTTCAGGAGAGAGCTTTGGTGATGAAAACTGAACTCCTTTGTGTTCGTAGGCTGGGGATTCAGAGCTAGGAGCCTACTTGTCCCCCAGATGTCCAGGCTCTTGTGCCAGTTTCCTCATGCCAACACAAGCACAGATCGCACCAACATTAATCACAGACCTACACACAAATAAGAATGAACTTAAAGACTTACAGACCATAATGTTATGTAAAATTCAGGAGAAGCAGTCGCAAGATGTAACAACACCACATAGCCATGATTGCTGGCATATATCATGAGAGGAAGGAGGATGTTTAGTCAGCTTGTCTAGGATGTAGAGAGCTGTTGGTAGCCGGAAAGGACAGTTTTGGGCAGTCAGGGAAACCGCAGGTGGATTAAACATTCTGGAGGGTCTGGGTATCTCAGTTGCAGGAGATTGAGCAGCTGAGAGGATGAGGGGTCTGTGAGCACTCTCATCATGGTTGGGAAGTGCTTCTCTGAGACTGTCTCCAGGTGACCCTGTGAATTTTGACGGCAAAGAAAAGCCATTCTGACATGCAGAACTGAGAGTGCAGAAACCAAGGCACACAGGAGGGCATTGCTGCTTGTTTCGGTTTGGCATTTTAGTGATTCTGTTGCAAATTGCTCAAAGGAACTGCTGTACCCAGTGGCTGAAGTTCACAGTGTGCAACTGAAAACCCAAATCAAAGAAAAGGGAGAGTGTATGTGTGTGTAAATACATGTGTTACCTATCCTGAAGATTCAAAACAAAATTAATTTTTCTGGAAGCAAGAAAGGTTACATTTAAGACAATAAATACAGTGTCAGGCCACCAAGAAAAAAAACAGAGAATTGCAGGTTTAGCATATGCATAACAAGGTTTTTAATGTTGTCAAAGGGGAAGTTCTTTCAAGAAATGTAAAGTATCCTGATTTAGCTTGAGTATAAGCATCCCCTTAGAAATGCTAATTAGTTAGGAAAAAATCTACAGAAGAATATTTTGTACAGATCTTTTGTTCTAGATATGAGCGAAACAGGAATAATTTCACTAAGATATGACTACTATGTTCCCCAAATAGGGCTCAGTGTAGCATCAGCTCCAAGTCGACCTTCATCCATGAAAGCATCCCTTTCATAATTTTGTTTCATTAGTATAGGCGTGAGCATTTTACTGTGCATTGAAAGAATCACTTCAAGGCATAATGTTCCTGTTGTGCTTCTAAACATGCACAGATGTGTTTGGACAGGGCAATAAGGGTTAATTGTAACTTTACCAGTTATATATTGCAAACAAAGCGCTGACAATAAAACATGAGACAAAAAATCAATATGGTTACAGACAAATTAATTATCAATGGTATATGGAGTTAAAAATAATGGAATGAGATCATCCACTTAGTTATTTTCAATGGTCTGCCTCTCTCTGATCCTCTTTTGAGTTTAGAAAATTCACCATAGGTCTGCAAAACCAGAATAATTGCCTATTCAATCAAGCTTTCTTCTGCAGTGTAAACTCAAACACACTTTGCCAGCCCCATTTGCAGCCCTTTGCCTCAGATCATACCAGTTCCTGCCTAGCTTGGATCTCTTGGTGTTCTCATGCCTTATTATCCCAAATGAAACGAGTACTTCCAATTTCCAAATCCTTCCCCCTTTTCCCGCTTTCTGCTCAGGTGCCCAGCAGTGAAATCTCCCTACTCTGCTGACCCTCACCTCCCACAAAGCCCTGCTCTTTCTCACTTCCTTCCTATTGCTTCCCTGGCCTGGATTTCACTGCCATGCATTCCTTGTTCTCTCCTCATTTCTTTTGGTCCGTCTCCAGTTTTGCATCTTCCACATCACCCAGGCTTCCTGAACCTTTTCTTCAAACCTGTTTGAAGGGCTTCCATAGCTCTGTCCCACCTGCAGCTCCCATAATCTCTTCTGCTTCATGCCTTTAGGTCAGGTTTCCAACTTGAATGATACAGTTACAGACTATCCCTTTCCCAAGACGAAAGCAAATGTCTTTGGGCCAAAGCCGGATCTGATATGCATCAGCTTGGCTCCCCTGATTGCAGGGGAAGGCTGCAGGCTCCAAGCAGCTGAGCAGCTCACAGGCAGCTTTGCCCAAGGGGATGACTACAGCACATCACACTGAGAGCCGAGTTCTCATTACCCCAGTAATGGCTACAGCAAGTTCTGCCTAAAGGCCAAAGACAGGAGCTGGTATATTGTGTTTTTACAGTTGTGGGTCATTCACAGTTCTGTCAGATTCATAATAATCACAACAGACTTTGTTTGGCTGTTTTCAAAAACTTGGAATTGCTTGAGGGAAAGGGGTGAAAAGCAACAAAAGGACTTAATTAAAGTGTATTCACTGAGGTCACCAAGTTATGACACATACATTTGGTTAAAAAATTACATTTTTGTTCATTGTCACAAAAACTGGCAATTCCGATTTACAAGGCCAGTTTCCGTCTGCTGACTCCACTGTTCAGTCTGGAGTCTCCCTTAGTGCCAGCATGTGACAGCAGTGGCCTCCCATAACCAACATTTACGTAGAACAAAATGTGATTTTCCAGGTCCTCCTCCCTCCTGGATTACCAAACTTTAATTAACAGGACTCAGAGGTCAGTAACTCCGACTTTCCGCAGTAAGAGATCCTTTCATCAACAAATTATGACTCTGATTGTGCTTCAGGCACAGCCCTGGGACGGCAGTGGGTGATGCTGGCGAGTCAGGCCAGGAGGAGCCCTGGGAGGCTGAGCTGCTCAGAGACAGCCCAGCAGCACATAGTCCCCGCTCCTGCCCCTTCCTCGGGGCAGGAAGCTCTATCTACCACGAGCACCTTCCAGCAGCTGCCTCCAGCCCTCCCCGTGACAGCCCAGCCGTCCCTCCGAGCCACGGCCCAGCAGCCGTGGGAGCGGGAGCAGCTGAGGAGTTCCACCCGCACACCTGGGCACAACATCCACACTCCTCTGCACGGACACACAGATCTGCCCCAACAGGTTTCTCTCCCCACCTGCAAAATGACTGAAATGTTCAGCAGATGATAGGTCTCTGAGCAAGATGAATTAATCAAGAGCCAGGGCCAAACCCTCAGCTGTGGAGATTTAGAGCCACGTTGATTTTATGCAATATGGAGATTTGCTCCTTCCCCCCCTGCGTTACCCCCTTATATTTCCCTGCAAACCAAAGCTGTTGTCTAGAAGCAGTAAACTTTGACTAGAGATTATTCTATCGCTTTGGCTACTCTCCTTTCTTACTCTCCTTTTTACACATTTTAACCTGATAGCTTTTAAATAAAAAAATCAGTGCTTACATAACTTCCAATGTGCCATCCTGACTAATGAAAGCCAGCAAATCTCAAAGTAAAATCCGCCTGAACAATGGTGCTACAAATGAAGAAAGAAGACACTTAGCAGAAAGTTGCCAAGAGAGGCTGTGAGATGCCAGATAAAAGCCAGGGTTGTATCTGAGGAAACAAGGCAACTGCAAGAGATAAGAAAGCAGATATAGAGATTTAAGCTCAAGAAATAAAGGAGTTTTTTGTAAATCAGAACAATGATATAAAGACAAAGATGAGAGAGAAAACCAGGAAGAACAATATGGAATTTATCAAGACAACACTGAACAAACAAAACAAAACTTGAAAGTATGGTAGTAGAAAGAAAGCACAAGAGAGGGAAGTAACATTTTATTGCAGTGCTGGGAAAAAAGACAGAACTCTGTAAGTGACAGGGCACAAATCATTAAAAGAACTGAAGTATTCTACAGAGACTTGGAGTCTGCGTTTAGAGCAACTAGTCAAGAAAAGAGTTTTTGCCTTCAAAAAGCACCTCTGAATTCACAAATGAATGAAATGCGTGGCCTGACCAAAGCATACAGTAGGTCAAGGCACTGGCAGGCAGTTGCCTTTGATAATCCATGCAACAGCCTGTCAGACAGCAGTGTGCCCTTTCTGATGTCTTTTTGGTGTCCTGTATAAGAAAGAGCTGTTGGTTCCCCTTGCAGGAGATATTTGTCTCTCTCACAAAGAATACCAGGGCAGTTGGCACAACTGATCGTCTGAGCAGAGCTGCTGAGAGCTGACTGGACATAGAGAATTTTTTTAAAATAATAATATGGGCCACAGACATAGAGATATTCTGAATGAACAAATACAGCATCATGGTTAAAAACACACAGCATGGCCCTGACTAGGAAGGCCATTGAGGATTGTTTCAGAAAATTTTAGCCAGCTGCCATGAAGTGCATACACCAGCCTATAACACCAGCCTTACAGATTTGACTATCAGCCCCCAAGTATAGCCTTGGCAACAGTGTGTGGGATCAGAACAAAGGTCTACATCTTTTTTTCTCCAGCAGTACCCAAATACAGGAGCATATGAAGCATCTAAGATCAAGGCAATGCATAAAACATTTCTCTAAATAGTCTTCCAGTCTCCAGCCTTTTGTGACTCAGCAACTTCCTAGGCCAAAGATGGTTTCTGTGTATTCAGGAATCCTCAGAAGGTTTTCTTTCTGCAAGCTTGCAAAACCTTCCTTTTATGGCATGCAAACCTTTATAAAGATGTATCAAGGAGTGCTCCAGCTTACCTGCATACAGGGTGAAAAATTGCTTCTGACCTTCCCCAGCCAGCATCATCCCTAACAAACCTCAGATATCTCTTTCATGGTCTCAAGCAATCTTTTCCTAGTTGTGCTCTTTCCACATCTTGAATCTTCCCTGTGGACCTTCTCTGAACAAGAACCATACTGAACCTCTTGAAAAAGCAAGCACCCCCAATGGTCTTTGTACCTGCTCTATGGACCCCTGGAAGGCAGTTTCCTACCAGCATTAGTGTGTGTGGGGGCGGGGTGTTAAGGAAGAAGGAAGCAGAATAGAAAACATAATTTTGTTCAGAAAAAGAAGACAGGGGAGATTTGAGAGTACATTGAAATTAACTTATTTGGACCTGACATATATGTAGGCATGCACTGCAGGTGTAACAGAGCATTTCTGTAATAAAAGTGTCCTGTACAAACAGAAGAGCTCTCCTTGACTCTTTTGAAGCTACATGACCCTGAAGCAACCCAGCAGAAGGTGCCAGATCTTCGACCAACCCATCTTGCCTACTGTCTTATCACACTGGTCCAGGTTGCCACTGCACCAAAAGTAAAAAACCCCTTAGTAAATAGCAGGAAGATATGCCTTCCTCTGAGCTACCTGGGCAGCTTCATTCCCCCTTATTCTATCTTGGAGGAGGTGATTCCTCACTGCCCTTATCTTAACCTCCATTAAACAATCTTTAACTCCACAGTGCCCCTTAATTTTAGTAAGATCAATCACAGATTAAGACACACTTCAGTGCAGGAGTGACCCTACCCTCCAATTTTGCCTGTAAGAATCAAAGCTTGGGAAGTATTTCACAGCTGATACCTGTTACCTTCCCCTCCCAGATATTTAAGGGGCCAATCTATTTGTTTATAGTATTCATTTATCTTAGCTTAAGCAGTCAAGTGCTGTCCCGTCTAGGGAGAACCCCAACAGTGGCAAAGCACTAATGGACAAATCCTTACAAAGAAAAACAAGAGAAAACCAGGACAGAACACTTGCAAATCCTTAAATCTTCTTCCTACAACCCTCTGCCACCAACTCCACAGTAATGGATAACATCGGGGCTCCAATTAGGCAATCTGCAGAGGGTAAACTCCTGAGCTAGATCTTGGAGCTTCTGCGATTTTTTTACCACCTACAGATCTGGACTGGGATCTGCTGTTTTCCTGCGACAAAGGCGAGAAAGAGTATGTCTTATGCATCCTGTTTGCATTCGAGCAGACATCGTGTTTAATATTAGAAGCTGGTATGCATGTGGTTGCTTAGGAATGAGAAACATCCCTTTGCTATGCCCTCCGATATGCACAGGGTTGCTGTGGGATGTTTTTGTGCATTCTACTTGAGCAGTTACCAGGGTCTAGAGTCCACGGGAACATGACATTGTAATCTTGGTCATGTTTTATTTATGGGGAGTAGCACAGCAGATAGGGTGTGTTAACAAACAAAGATGATTGCTTCAGGGGCACTCTCTCGTCCTGAGGTAATTAAGACAAAGTAGTTTCACTGGTTGGGGGATTCATGCTGCAGACAACCTTTCCCTTGCTAAAATGATCTGCAGCAACCAGGCCAAAAAGGCTAAATCAGAAGCAACGTGGGTAGTGTTTTATCTTTGGTTAAAGGTGCATCATTAAATAGCACTGACATAAATTATACTTCTTAAAAATCCATATAACATTAAAAGCTACTGAGAAGAAAATGTCAGACTCGGAGATGTGCAGATTTTCGGCTGGAGAAATATCCAAAGAATTACTGCTGCAGCCCAGCATCTCTTTCACATCTTGAACTGAAAACAGTGACTGTCACCAAGGCCACCCGAACCACAAACCCTGAGAGATGCTGGACTGACAAAACATGTAAACTCAGAGTCAGGCTCAGCTGTCAAAGAATCTCAGCATCACAAGGGAAATCTATTCCACCATCAAAGGTCACAACTCAGAGACTTATGGCTGCTCACATTTGTTGGTTATTTGCAAACTGTACGGCTGTGATCACAGCCCTGCAGTACTTGCTTCACAGGAACTGACAGAAACACACACAAAGCACAGCACAGGTTTCATCAGGAATGTACAAAAAGATCCTCCTCTTTGTCCATCGCCTCTTCTCCCTTACTTTGTCTCTAGTTGCATTCTTTCCACTGCAACATGTCCAGTAAGAAAACTCTTCCCATCTCCTTCTCACTCTCCATAGCAGGTCAGTTTCTCCGGGTTGTTGGCAGGTGCGTTGTCTGGTTGAGGTCAGGCTGATCCCATGAGGTCTAATGCAGTCATGCTGTGCTCACACTAAAGGTGGAGGATAGCCCTGCCCCTTGAAGCTTTTAGCTGGCCCTTTCAAACCAATGGGATATTTTTCCCTGATTTAAACAAGCTGTGGTGAAGGTTCTATGGAAAAACCTAATTTCTTACACCTTCAGATGTCACCTTCCATAGCAACGTGTCTACCAAAGGATGCATGTTCATTTAGGACTAAGGAATAAGATCAAAACACACGAGAGCTGGACTCGGAAGATCTCCACAAAACTTCTGGTTGTTTCACAGTGTTTTTTGTACAACTTTCAACAAATATGTTAATCTTTCTTTGCTTCAGATCCCAATTCATAAAGCTATTATAATAACATTTTTTTCTTTTGATCTTTGTAGGTTCTGCCCAAAGATACTGAGTCTTTCACAAAGGCAGGGGTATCAAGCTCCAGTGCTGCTTTTCTGAGACAGTTATAAGCATATGGGACATTTCAGAGGCATCAACAGTAAAGTATTTCATTTTCAGGATTCCCCATCTTTCACTAATAGGCTACATTTCCTGTGTAGAATGCTTAGAGCAGTGCTGCTGTCTTCTGTCACCATTAACCCAGAAGAGTGGTCTGCTCAAAGCAGAGACAATTTGAAAGGAAAGAATAAATACCCTTAATGAAACCTGACAGGTACCTTTCACACCTTCCCAGGGAAAGACATTAATTGCCCCCTTTGGTTTTAACTGTCCTACGTTGATATTTTAAAATAGATCAATATAGTACAAAACCAGTATCTTGATTGCTTGAACTGTATGTTTAATTAGGCTAATTTGCATTTTTCTCTGAGTTAAATTAAGGGCTAAATTCTGGTCTGGTGGAAGAAGGAGGCACTCTTTCAAAGGTTATGTTGTACTAGCTTACACCAGATCTGAATCTGGTCCACAGGTCTCTACTGCAATTTGATGAAGACTGGGTGAAAGCAAGGTTGCCATTGAACTGTCTTGTTTAGTAACATTAAAAAAAACCCTATCTTTGCTCTTTTAAAGTGCCATTCAAGGGAGCCATGACCACTGATTTGTAAGGAAAGGAAAGGTTTGCCAATGAAAGGATCTCAGAGTTGCATAAGGTGAAATTCCTTATGAAGGTGCAGTGTATTTGTTTCTTCTTCCAGATACCATCATATGAATCATATGAATCATATGAAGCCACAGAGTGGGAGAGCATCTTTATAACATTAATTTCCCTACTTGAGAAGAGTTATCTTCCTCCTTCACTTTGGTTCCTTCTTCTCTTATTTGGATAAACAATCCAAATAATTTCACTATTTTCCCATCAAACCTACACAGTAGTCTTCTGATCATTTCCTTTGCTCCCTTTAGGACAACCCTCCAACTGGCCTAAATTTTTCTTGATTTGTAAGAACTCAACCCATAGATGAATGTCCAAAGTCCTCACCAATGCTAGCCAGAGTGGACAGAGTACATCATGCCATTTACAGGATATTTTCATTGATATATTCCATGGTGGGATCTGCCTTTTTTTGCAACACCATATTGCTGTCTCCCTGTCACTTATGATCCTTCATACTCCTTTTTTTCCTGGCCAGCAGCTGTTTAGTAAATTGGTCAGATATTAAGATCAATTTGAAAACCACCATCAACCTTCAACACAGTGTTGATCCTTCACAGTCTGGTCTGGTGTGCAAATATAACAAACATTGTCTTTAGTTCATCACCTTAGATTTTAATGAAGCATTGAACAGAACCTCTCCCAGTACTGACCCCTCAAAACCCACTTTGTTTTGAGTTACTCCTCCAAGATGGCTTTCTTTCCCTCAAGCTGTATATCTCTTCCTGAGCAGAAAAGGTTCCCTGAAGGGAAAATTAGGAGCATGTATTAATACAAGTAAACTGAGATATGATGTTTGGCTGGTAGAAACAGGCAAACCAAACAACACTTTACTTGTAGGCATGCAGGTTGTTCTTTGTCCTTTGTGCTCAGAGGATCTGAATTCATTTTTGTTTAAACTGCTATTTCACTTAAGCAGATATCGTGGGAGAACTGCAGAAGGAGATCACCAGACCTCTGGGCCAGGGGTGCTCCACAGAAACCAAGAAACTTCCCTTGAGGCACAATTACCTGTACAAATTACTTCACATTAACAGTTGAGGGAGAAGTCAATGTCCAGTCTTGCTGGGACAGAGGAATAATGACTGAAACCTCATCTGTGAGAAAACAGGATGGTGAAGATAAATGTACTGGTTTTACATTGAGAAATCATTCATCACCAGGGTTAAAGTGGTAATATGAAATCACTTTTGAATAACAGCTAACAAAGAAGCAGACTCTGAGTATGGAAAATCATGTGAACTCTGTGGCCAGAGTTTTTGCATATCAAGACAAGTACATACTTCTGGGAAAAACTGCTTGAAAAATTACATCAGACTGCAATGACAAAGAAGTTACTTAATTCTGCTGGCTGGTCATTCACATACATCACAGAAGTTCCTACCAACATGCACAGTATACTTACTTTACCAAGAGTTACTGCTTTCTGCTACTCTTTGTAAGGATTGACTTATTGGGAAGTCACACTTAGTATCACAAAGCAATCAAGTAATTTGGTTCAAAACATCTCTTGCTTTAAAAAGTCTGAGGAACATCTTAGTCTTCATGAAAAATATATCAGATATTAAAACCATTTACCTAGCTGGGGTGGATAGCACAAATTGGAAAATAACTCTCAATTGATGTTACTTTCACGCAACAGAACAATGCTGATTTACATCAAGACATATCTCACTTTAGTTTGCTCCCCACAATGTAGAGTTAGATAATTCATTTCTCTAACTAGCTACTTCAAAAAAAAAGAAAAGAAAAAAAATCTGCTTTCAGATCCACATCTGGGAAGATTGTTGAAGTCCTTTCCTTTTCTTCAATTAGCTTGATCTGTCAGCAAAGAACTGGTTAATCTACCCAACTTTACACTAAAGTGGACAAGGAGCACCCATGAGAGCTACCCTGCAACTCTTTTCATAGAAAGGATAAACTATAGCAGAGGAGTAAACCGCAAACACTTTACTTATCAAACTTCAAAACTAGCACATACATAGTAACATTTTCTTCAGTGAACATTTTTCATGCAGAGACATGATTTTTTGACTAAAAATATGTTTTCCTCAGCAACAAAGTTCATGTTGTTGGTTGTTTGCAGTTTAGGTATTTTAAATAGCCATGATTTCGTACCACTACTTCAAGAGTCTTTGCAATAAGTCAAATTGCAGATCTAAATTTGAACCTCCTGCAAGTAGAGAGTGGTATCCACCAGGTTGTCATTCCAAGAGTTTCATAGGACTCCTGGAACACTTATGAGCCATATTGAACTGAATATATTTCTGGAGCCTTTCGTATCTAGTGAAATGGCTAAAACACTGTCCTGGCCATGTGCTGCTTACCCTGAAATTACGTTCCCCTGACACATGGGGAGTTAGGAGTTATGTTTCTCTTCAGTAAACATGAGATTAAGCCACAAACTGAAACAGAATGAGTCTGGCATTACAAGTTCTCTATGTTCAAAAATGTTCAGACATTAAAAGCAATAATTTAAGCCATTGGAATATGAGCAGAATTATATCTATGACACGAATTTTTCTTCTAAAATAACTTTGGACCACTGACTTATTTTCAATAGTCATTTGGAAAAGCAAAGCTTGTTAAAAATCAGTGGGTCTTAGAACTCAAGTTATCTCTAAAATGCGATTTAAACTCCGATTTCACTTAGGTGTTTTGAAATGTCTAACAGTCTTGATGCATCCTCCAACACATTCCTTCCATCTGAACATTATTACCACATGAAACATGATTTTCTCCCTTGTTTTTGTCTCAACATCTCCTTACCTCTCCTCTTCTAATTCTGTAATTGTGTCATTTCATTCTGTCAGTCATTTGTGGGTATTTTGCTGGAATAGAGCTTTGCTCAGTGAAGTTGCATTATGTTACATCATTGCTAAGAATTCAAAGTATTCTGTGATAAGTGCCTGGTTTCTGACTAGATTGCTGCAGCCCACATCCTGCATAGAAACTACTATTGCTATCAATCTCTATTTTCCTTGGGTTTGCTGCTGATTCACATTGGAAATATATCATATGAAGACTCTACTCTCTTGACCTTCTTCCTCACTCCAGAAATTCTTCTCATCATCATATCATAGAGAGTTAAAGGAGGAGTGCTTGTTCCGTGTTCTTCGTTCTGTGTTTCCATGTCTACTTGGCTTTTCTAAGTCATCTTAGTTCTCTCTCTACGTCTCACACCATTGGGAAGACCCATGCACCATGATGAGTGAAGCCCCCACATGCCCCAAACACACAGGTAGTGATATCCATCTCTACATATAAACTAATAAATATAGTGAGGAAAAGAATTATCAACATATTTGCTAGTAGTACTTTGGTACTGTGGAAATTTCACATGTACCAGATTAGCTTGGCTAGTCACTGAGCTTTGCTTTATGATCTATTGGTTTCTACTGAAAAACAGCATTTTAGAGATTTTAGTAGTGTCTAGTAGAATGTTATATAGACATTGCCCACATGCAATGGGTACTTCAATTGTTATTTTTAGAGGTGAAGCAAGGAGTCTTCATTTATCGTGGTAATACCCATTTTAAATCAGCTTTGCTAAAGTAACTGGCAATCTTAGGGATATAGTGCTGTGGACTAAAATGAGCTCAATTACACTTGTCTGTTAATTAGGAGAAATTCAAATTTCTAGCTTTGTACAGGTACACTTATATCCAAGTTACGTACACAGAGATGTATACACAGTTTTTGCGCACGCACACATATCTAACTTGTTAGTCATTGGGCATCTATTCTTTATGCTTCAAACATTATTGAAAAGTGATGTGTATTTTTTTGCATTATTGTAATTCCTTGTCAGTTTATAGGAATCATTGAAACATCATTGTTTTCTTTCACATTCTTGTTAGCTTTTATGTTCTCTGATGATACCTGTGACTTCCACCATAATCAGCACTGCCACTTGCCAACTCTTTATGAAAACATGTAAGCGTACTTCCATTGCACAGGAACTTTATTACAGGTATGGTGACAGAATAAGAAATAATTAAAAAGATACACATAAAAGAAAACCTGCATCTATTTTTTTGCACAGAAAAAGTTATCTGTAAATCAATACCTTGTCTGCATAATGCAATAGTGTCCAAATTAATACCAGAAATAGATGAATCTGAACAACTTTTGGAACTAGCCTCACCCTCAAACTGTGGTCCAACTAAGCCCTAAGCATATGTCCACTCTCAATAAATTTAGTACAATATTGTCATATCCTGTGATTAAAGCCGTGGGAAAATGGACAGTGACAAATCTGGGTGAAGAATACCTCCTTACCAGCCAATTTTCTTTTCAATGTGTAGGTGTAAAATTATATTTGATCCTGTTCTATATAATATCCTGTTTAGGAAATGTACTGAAAGAAATAGTCTTGCATTGGTGGTGTATTGGAATGAATAGGTCTTTTCCATCTCTAACACGTGTGATCCCAGAGAATGGTCTGTCATCTGTCAAACAGTGAAATCCATGTTGTCATTGAGTAGCTAAAGGTCAGTGTTTAGCTGAGCTAGGAGAATAATTCAGAGCAAATCAACTATTAGGCAAATGTTGCTTCTTTTTTGCTTACAAGTTGTCTGCAAATAGATCACAATTTTCTCAAATATATTCATTATTCAGAATTATTTCCTGAATGATTTTGGTGTATAATTATTGGTCTGTTCACAAGCCTTTCATTTTGAGTGCTCAGTTTTCAAGCTGTTTTAATTGGATGTATAGATCACATGGTATCTTTCTGTCCTTTGGTAGGGTAAATGTAACTCTTGATCTCCACATTTTAGTAGAAAAATCTCAATTGTGGTCTTACAGTTCAATGGCCAATGCTATTCTGTTATATGTTCTTATAATTTATGTAAGTTTTGTGTATGTAAAGCCACTAAGCCAGATTCAAGTCCATGGAATGCTTATGTAAATCAGTAGTAAATGTATTGAATCCAAAGAAGCAATGTAGTGTACAATCAGTGTGAAGAATAAGGACCTTGAGAAATCAAATCACCTTTAAAATAGTTTTTCATTATAATAATTATAATGCTAAGTATAAGTGTCTCTCCTTTCATACCAAAATTTGAATTCCACTGGTTTCACTTGGATGTCACAAAGATTTTTCTAAGCCCTTTTCCTTTCTAATTATAATGGAGTTCTTGGATTACATAAGCATGTGTGAAACAGGAGTATCCAACCCAAGGATGTTGCAAAGAGACTCATTTGGATTTAGTTGTTTGCAGCTTTATTTGTGTGATTTCTCACATTTTCTCTGTAAAAAAGGGCCTAATTCTACTTTTTCCCTCATGCCAACATGTGTGAGTAATCAGAGCTCTGACAGACAAGCTCTAACAGATCCAATAGTGATGAGTGAAGGCATTACAACTTCCAGGAGGTCCACGCTTCTCCTTGCCGGGCGGATACCACCTCCTTTAGCAGAGGCAATAGACAGAGAGTCTGTCCTCTTGTATCTCCAAGCCCTTCCGGCCACAAGCCACAATGCACAGTAGAGGCTGCTGCTGCTAAACCTTCGAACACCACATCAACATCTGCAAGGCCTGCAGCGCCTTTACAGCTGACAAAATGACACTGCGGTGTAAAGCTCAGCTAGAGTGAAGTCATGTTTATGGGGTGTCAAAAACACCCCATTCAAATGCAAACTGTATGAAATTTAGAAGTAAAATGTAACAGCCCTTACAGCTCACTGCAGAAGGCATCCAAAACGAACATGGCATTTGGGAAATTATAGCGTGAACTATTGCCCAATATAATTGTCAGCGTCGGGTTCCGATTTCATTTTCACTGGTTTTTCATGAGTGCAACTTTTCAAAGCCTGTAACTTTTATATCACTCTGAAGCCTTGATCCAGCAAAGCACTTACACACATACCTAAATTTAGATTGTAGATTCAGGGAGCCTGAGATCAGGAAGAGACCATCTGTAGGAGCTCTTCTGTAGCACAAACCACTTAGCTTCCCCTCCTGACTTCTGAGTTGAGCCAAATACTTTAAAGTCCAGGAGCAGTTCCTTTGAAGTGAATTTCAATTACTCGCCTGCTTTGAATCACAAGCCTGTTACATGGTTTGTTGGACCAGGGCCTCCAGGAAATCAGAATCTGGTCTCTGACACTACAAATCTTTCCTATGCTTTCCAATAATGGTTTGAATAACAGTTCTCTTATTTAAGATTTCCATGCATTAGCTAACAGGTTGGCTTGATAAAGAGCATCAGGATAGTGAACTGTCTGTAGCTGTCAGCTGTTATCCTCAAACTGTGCAAAATTATCCTCAAATTGTGCAAAATTCTGCCTTTCACTGTGCACGCCTTTGTCCCTAGCAGAGGAGGACGAGGAGCACATGTTTAGCTGCAGTTATATTTTGGTGCTTCTCACATAATACAGTTTGTGGCCAAAATTGAGGTCCTGATTGAATTGGTAGGTGTTCTCCCTATTTGCATCGGCATCCAAGAAGCAGAACACATTAACAAACTTAAGTGCATAGACCATAGAGTTAAGTTTTTGTGGAGGGATGGAAAGAAACACAAGAGAAATGCAGGTCTCACTGCCTTCAGAAAACTGAGCTAATGGCCCCAAACATAACATGATTTCATATGAGAAATGTGACTGCTTCAAGCATTATTCTACCATTTTGTCTCAAGACCCCTACTCAGGAAATACCTTATATCATATTTAAGTCAAAGGGATGTAAACAGGACTTGAGCATCTACTTAGCATCATGCAGGTTCTCACATGTCCTTCCCAAACAAGAATTCTCTCCTGGTTGACTCCCATGAGAACTGACAGAAAATACAGCATAAGCTCTATCATCTGTGCTGAAGCTTCAACTCCTCACTCCTTTCTTTTTTCCCCTTCCCATCCCTCAATTTCAAAGAACCAGGAAAGACAAGATTTGGAGATCAAGTCAAATGTCCAATTTATTTTTATAACTTGAAACTGGAACAAACGTTGTTTTGAACGAGCGTACAAATGAAATGGTAGACACATGCTGAACTCAACATTGTGACAATAAGGGGAAAAAAAGAGGCCAAAAATCTTGTACAGAGAATAAAAGGAACAATAAATATTTCACTAAGCCATATTGAAATGACCTCCAGCCATCTCAACATTTTATCCATAATAAAAAAAAAAGTGCTCTCGTTTTTTAAACAGAGCACAAATACCAAGCAATAATAAATAGTTCCAAACTTGTAGTAAAAGACAAAACCTCCAAGTAAACAACAAAAGCTCATACAATAAGTAATAGAAAAAGGTAATAAAAATATTTTGCCTTGCCGGTACAAATGCAAACAACTTAAATCAACGTTACTTTGCTTTGCAGTTCTAAAATACAAAGAGCACCATAAAAATGAGTTTGCCTGTGATAAACAAAACCTTGGACTGTCTTTTACAGAGGACTGGGATGAAATGCTGATTTTTTTGACCCTTTCCTTAAAAATTGGTATTTTTCTTTCTAAAACCAGGTTTCCAGACCTGTCCTGCTGCCAAGGGAGTTGACTGGAGTTTTGCTCTGGACTACAAAGGCAGCAGGACTAGAAACAATGAAAGTAATAAATTCAACCTCAAAAAAATAATGAAAAACTACCTCAAGTGTGAAAAGAACTGTGGCAGCATTCTAGCTATGTCCATGTTATATTGTGCTTATGGCCTAGTAAACTACAGCTCTTCTAAGCTAGAAGATAAGGAGGGCCATTTCAGTATCACTACAGTCTGCAGAAACACAACCCTTGTGCTTTTGGGTGACTTACTGTTAGTTTCAGTGATCTAAGTCACAAAATTAGACAACTGCTGGTGTTTGCTACTCTGGATCATTAAAAACAACAGGGAGATTGGAGCTCCTAAGCAACTTACACTAAAATGAAAGGTGAAATTATTTCTTAAATTAATGAACTGTGGACTGAAAATGTGCAGTTAACTTCTGATCTTCATTGCATTGATTCAACTCCAAGAGATTCTTCTGAGTTCAGTGACATGACTCTGAATTTATGTGAAACTCCAGAGATCTCAGTTTTCACCAAAAAGTGAAAATGTGCCTTTAAGGGACCACATTCCAACCTCTGTTATGCTGGAGTAATTCAGGACTAAGAGTTATGAATAATTCCTGATTTATATCAGTCTAATTGAGATCCAGAATTTCTCCATAAGTCTTAAGGGTACATCATTCAAGTCTGGAAGGCATACATCTATCTGTTAGGTAGCTGGACCAAATTCTCCCTGTCACACCCATGCCTCTCCAATTGCTCCAGTGTTTCTGCACTAATGAAAGCAGCAGAAGAATTTGGCATGGCAATATTGTTTTGTTTTGTTTTGTTTTAAGTTTTACCACCGTTTCCTGTGAGAGCACTGAGCATTTTCCCCTCCTCCCCTTCACTGAAGCATTAGTGCCTCTTCTTCCACCTCTCTTTCCCCTCGACCCAAAAGGGAAAGAGTGTGAGAGAGAGAGAGAAAAAGGACTGCAAAGAAGAGAGAAATCAAAAGGTACAGGATTTCATCCCAGTCCCTCAAACATTCAGAAATTTATGGAATGTACAATTAGGAGTGAACAGCAGCAAAGCAGCTAATAACATGGACTGGCAAGACCTGTACACGGAGTCGGTCCTGTTCTGACAGGGAAGAGGAGGGCTGTGCCTGGACTAATTTTTCTTCAACCCGATTACAGCTGTACCAACAGCAGACCATTTTATGTCAAAGTGGATGCAACAGCTCTCACTTTTTGCTATAAAAAGACTTTCTTCCAGAGGGCGGTGGCAGGGTGTGAGGAGCAGTGAGTGGGGGTTGGCCAGGAGAGGGAAGATGGATTGGACATCTTCTTGTTTGGAAGGAGGGGAAGAAATCTCCTCTCTCTCTCTCTCAAATCTGCAGGGAACCTGTGGGATGTCACCCCAGACACCTTTCCGGGAACGGAATTTCATTTCACACAAACAGGAAATAACCATCCAGCCTGGTTCAACCATACCTGGTAAAACCTTGATGCAAGGGGTCCAGGCAGCTTTGAAGTTATTTAGAGCCCTGTAGGAACAGCACTTTTTTGTAGGCCATTTCTGACAAAAAAAATATATATACAACTAAAATTATTTGTGAACAACAACAACAAAAAAATTTAAAATAAAAAAGCACTCAATTATTTTGTTTTGTTTCTTTTACTGAAAGGTCGTCTAACAACCCCCTTTTTTCCTGTACAATAAGGACTTCACATACAAATTTTTTTTTATTTTTGCAATATTTTATCCTGCCAAATTAAAAAAATATATTATGGCAGCCTGTTTGTTTGTTTTTATTTTTATTTCCAAATTCACTAACAAAAAGGTACATTAAATCCCTTTAAAAGGACAAGCGTACAGTTAAAAAATTACAAGCTTCAGTAAAAATACAGCAAGTGCCTACATCATATGAATCAACCAATATCAATATCCATTCCAGAAGGGGAAGGAAGGGGGGCAAAGGGGAGAAAAAAAGAGAAAAATAGGTACAGGTCAGAAACGTGATTTTTTTTTTTTTTCTGCAAAGCAATAACAATATTAAGCACTTTTTTCTACATACTTTTTCTACGTGGTGTAGCAATCACCTTTTAATCCCCGAATACAAGATTCTATACATTTTTTGAAATAAAAATTCAACACCCAAGGCAGAAAAAAATTTACTAAAACTCAAGACTTTACAGTTACAGTGACAAGAACAAATTTATAGACCCACCATTTAAATTTTACTGCAACATTTTCAAGGAAAAAAGAAAATTTTTTTTTTCTTTCTGGTTTTGTAAAATGCCCAGGCATTCTCCATTATTACAAATACTGGTCCACTTTTACAGTAATCAAGAAATTTTAATATATATAATATATACTAAAACCCCGTCACCAAAAGAAAACAATATACACATGGCCATTATGGCATTTTTTTTAATAACCTATTAAGCAAACTTTGAAAAAAAAAAAAGATTGCTCAAACACACATACACACAATTTCTTTTTTACCCTTGTATGTATTCAATACTGTAAACGTATTTTAAGACAGAGTGCACTAAATTTAACTTTTAAAAAAAAATTAGCCGTTGTTCCTGAATTGTTTTTTTTCATTCAATGATAGCAACTTGTAATTTGTGTCATTTGAGTTTTAATTCAGCAGTAAATCATTTCCATTCCATTTCCTAAGCAGCGTTGTCCTGAAAAAAAAAAAAAGCTGAGAATAATTCAGCTAATGTATGTCCGAAGTTGTGCTGGGTATACATCTTCATTTGATTGGGTCTTATGGCATTTTCATGTCCACTATCTTCAACCAGTAATTTTTTTAAGTAAATGTGGCTCTTTTTTTTTTCTAAAGAATGTACTTTTCTTGTTTTACTTTTTTTTTAAAAGTCTTTCCATTTCACAAAAACATTTTGCATTTGTCTCAAGAGACTCAAATAGGAAGATCAGTTTTCAAGGCACTCACGTCAAATTGAATGGCAGTAGAAAAACTGTCCAATAAATTATTTTTATTTATTTTTCTTTATAGTGCCAGTATTGTGAATGCCATGCTTAGCAACACTGACACTTAATCTCAGCTGTTCCCTTACAGTTTAACCCACCTTTGGGCCAAGTAGAATATGATGTAATTTCTTGTTGAGAAGCCATTTTTCTCTTAACCACAAACAAAAGCTTTAAAGTGCGGGTCAACATAATTAAAATCTCTAACCATAATTGTCTACTGTTTGCTAATATTAGTTGTAAAAGGCTTTAAAATATTTGGAATTTAAAAGTAGAACAGGTGCATTTTCCTTTGCTTTACTTTTTGTCTGTCATAATGCTTTTTTCTGAATACAATTCCATTCTGTTCCTAATTAAGTCAAGGGAAAAACTCTTACCGACTTCAGTAGGAGCAGAATCTTGGCAAGACAGGTAAATCAACCAGGATTTATTTTTCTCTTCCTTATAATAACATCACTGTACATCATAAAATATTCCTACTCATAAACCAAATGCCTATGAGTTGAGGCTTTTCATTGAGAAAATCACACTTTCCCATCTTCTAATATTTAACCACAGCAAATACAGATGGAAGTAGATGTCCTGAATTCAAATTTTATGATTTTGTGGTTCAAAAAGAAAAAAAAAAAGAAAAAAGATGGCATTTGGCTCCTCTGAGGTTTGAAAATAATATTACAATGCTCAAGATGTTCTTTTATTGTCTCTAGGAAGAGTCACAGGAGGGGATGAGGGAGGGAAAACACTGCAAAAAGTGACAAACTGGCACCCTTATGTTGCCATAGCTTTTAACAACAAGAAGAAACTATCAGATAGTAATGTACAATTAAGAATGTTTCTGGGTTTTGAATGTAGCTGCCTTCTGCACCTTTGTCTTTTTTGCTGTCATAGCTTTAGTGCTACAATCCATCTAGAAAAGGCCTCTATCATCAGCGACATTGTCAGTGCTATGTATTTGATCCAATTTCAAAAGAAAGTGCTAATTTTAAAGATTGTTATCCGCTGTACAGTTTTGTTTTCCCTAATCTTCAAGGTTATTTAAGAAGAAAAATTTAAAAAAAGAAAGAAAGAAAGAAAGAAAAAAGAAAGAAAAAAAGATTTCGGTTCTCATGCTGGCTTCTTCACAAGAAATTACACACACTTAGCTTAAATTTCAACAAAGCAGCGGCCCAAAAATTATAATTTTAAAAGATATGTTTCTCCCCTACAATGCAAGTAATCTCAGGCTACGACTGGGTAAAATTAAAAAGGGATACCCAACAAAATTTTAAAAGAAATTTAAACAGAAAGAATAAAAAAAAGTACCTGCACATGCCAAAAAATTACAAAAACCCAATAAATACAGAAATTATTGCACAGTTAAAAGGCTCCACAATTTTTACTGCCTTAATCAACCCTCGGGTTTAATAGAACTTTGTAGACACAGGTTATATTTAAGTGCCAAAGTCTGGCACCTACCATAGTTATGCTAAGTTATGTTTACGGAGGCAAGTTAGGTCATCTTTTCTCAGTTGGCAATAGTTAAACTGTACAAATAAAATGTTACCTAGACCCCTGAAATTTAACCTAGTGGAGGTGGGGGCAGGGAGGGGCAGGAGGGAGGGGGGGTCCTTAGCTTCTTTCTGCCTGCTCAATTTTGACGTCATTTGTCAGCAAATGTTCTCCATGCCACTTTTTCATGTGTTTCTCCAGGGTGCTGTAAACACTGAAGGGCATCTGGCAAATGTCGCAGCGGTAGACCTCCTTCCCTATCTGGCCATGCGTTTTCATATGGCGCGTCAGCTTACTGCTCTGGGCACATGCATAGTTGCAGAGCTCGCATTTGTAAGGCCGCTCTCCAGTGTGGCTCCGACGGTGTACCGTCAAATTGCTGCAGTTCTTAAAGACCTTGCCACAGTACTCACATGTATCGCTCCTGCGCCCTTCCTTCGAACTGGGTCGCCCGGGGCCGGGTCCACTGATGTGGGGGGTGCTGCCTCCGCTCGCCGTGCCGCTGCGCCCTGAGAGCCCCCCGTCCAGCATGTCCCCCGGCGGAGTGGAGAAACGCAGGCTCCCATTCTCCGACGAGTGCTCAGAAGAGGTCGCGAAGGGGGATTGTCGGGAGTCTGTGAATCCGAGGAACGGATCCTTCATGAAGTGCCGCGATGCTGCATACCCTACCAGCCACTGGGAGTAAACGTTTTCGGAAGGTATTATCGTTGCTGGTGGCAAGTCCAAATCTTTCTCTACCTTTATTCTTTTAGAAGAATTGTTTAAACTGGGGCTCGTGATAGGTGTTGGCTTACGGGGGAACAAGTTTGGGAAGGGTTCACCCGGGCCAAAGTTTCTTCCATTGACCGCACCTTCCTCAGTGCGGTCCAGCTCTCCTACCACTGAGTCTTCATCGCCCGGATCTCTCTGACAGAGATCTCGAGGACACAAGTCTCGCTGATCAGAGGACCTTTTCATGAAGCTACTTCTCTTCTGTTTTTCAGCTAACATGTCGTTATATTGCTGAATGGCACCTAGACTTACATTCTCGATGACTTTTCCCAGCACGAGGGATTTCTCGTCCGGCAGCGACTTGGAGCCGTTTTCTCGGTTACGACTCAGCTCTGAGTCCATACTGAAGCTTGACTCTGGCCGGCTCTCATTTTCAAGTTCCTCTTCCTCCTCCTCCTCCTCTTCCTCTTCTTCATTGTCATGGCCCAGAGAAGGATCACTCTCGTTCCTGAAATCTGCCTCACTGGATTTCAGTCCCTCTCCAGTGAGCTCACTTGTGCCTGGCTCGGGGGAACTAGTGGTGGACAGTCCATCATCTGACCTGCCTGTCATGGAGCCAGCTTTATGCATATGTGTTTTCATGTGGCGTTTTAGCTTGCTGGCCTGGGAGCAAGCATGGTCACAGAGCTGACATTTGTAGGGCTTTTCTCCTGTGTGACTGCGCCGGTGCACAATAAGGTTACTCTGGAACTTGAATGTTTTCCCACAAAATTCACAGGACTTGCTCTTGGCCTGAGGCTGGGGAGGCGTAGTGCTGCTGGGGGGCATGGGGGGCAGTGGCGGAGTGGTCAAAAAAGGTGATTTAGGACTTGGCTGGAAAGGATTCAGCAGGCGATGCATAGGGTTGGTGCGACTGGGTGAGACTGGCGGAGGGGTGGAACTGTTTCCTGCCAGCTCTCGAAGCCTTCTGGAGAAATCCATCGCTGGGGACTCAATTGCCATGGGGTTTAAACGCATAACTCTGTCAAAGGCACTGGGATGCTGGGCAACTAACCCCATTTCTTCGGCACTAAGGCGATGTGGATCCAGATGATGACGAGGTGGTGGGCTGAACAGCGGAGGTGTGTTTGGGAGCCGACCCTCACCAAAGCCAGGGTGTTCACGCAAGATGGGTCCTGTCATCCGCAAAAGATTAAAAGGGTTGTTGTCTCCAAGAAAATTCATCAGCGGGGACTGTGCAACAGTCTCCGGTCCCAGAGGAGGAGGGATGGTGATGCGTGGAGTAAGGGAACTGTTTGAAGGGCTTGTTTCCAGGTAGATGCGGAATCCATGTGTGTTCTGGGCATGCTGAAGCAAGAACCAAGCGCTATTAAAAGGCTGCTTGCATGTTGTGCAAATATAGCTTGAAGGCTCATCTTTACCTATAAAAGAAAAAGCAGAAAGAACACTTAAAAAATAATACAGTGGAGAACATTTAAATACAGTTGGCATGCACTTTATTTTGCTAACACATTTCCTTCTTGGCATTTCTGAAAGAAGGATTTAATTGCAACGTATTGACTGATATAAATTGTTGAACAGCACATTTACTCACCACACTTATTCACTTAACATGTATGACAAATATCACACGTACGCATTTCTGCTATATACATTTACATCCTCTAACTTGCAAATAAAACCTTCCTTCATGACATGGAAGGATGCAAATCCTTTCATGTGTTTATTCCACAAAAAGGAATTTGTTTCAAGGGATTTATGACTACGTATGAAAACCAAGGAAAATGCAGCGTGGTAGGTTTTACAAGGCACCTGCAAGGAGCTTCAGTGTCATTTTCATTCTTTCATTTTATATACTTCATGCAGCAGTCCCCTGAGATCTTGCTGAATTTAATTTATACATGCTTCAGTCATGCCAGCACTTCCATTTTTAAAATACTATGTAGGTATTTAGCCACACAAGTCCTATTCAAGTCAACAGGAGCTTGGAAAACATACCCTTGCATAAACCACTTTGACATTCTTTTTGCCAAAACACCAAGAAGCCACTCAAATGAAACATCCGGTAATCAAAGCCGACAGCACAGTTGCAATTAACAGTAACAAATGTCGGGCCGTGCTTGAACTGGGTCCCAAAAATTTCTGAGCCTGAGCCTGCCCTCCAATGCAGAAATGCTCACCAGAGCCAAAAACATTGTTCTGTTTGCTTTTCTAGCCTCTTTGAACGGCTGCATAAAGGTGGAAAGCATTCCTTTAACCTTGATTCAGCTTTACATAAAGGACAGGTGTGGACAAGTCTGCACCACAGTCATAATTTTGCTAGCTAGAAAATTCCAGTCCTGGGCACAATATAAACTATGTCCTATCTTCAAAAAGCACTTTTCTCCCACTCCCCTCCTTTCTTCAATGTCTCTGCAAGACTCTGATAAATTCATAAATATGTGTCAACTTAAAATTCACGGTCCAGGATTTGTTTTGTTGTTTGTTATTAAATGAGGGGAAGGTTTCCTGAAAAAACAACAGCCCATTTTGTAAAACCTAAAATTAATTTCTTGCTTGTTTGTTTGTTTGTTTATGAAAGCACATATTTTGGGTAGTGATGCCCCCACTGCACCCAGAGGCACTAAACTTCCTGATAGTTCAGTACCTGAACCAAGCTTCCTGCCTGACCCATGACGGTGCAAGGAACCAAGCAGTGCCTGATCCAGCCGCTCCACAGGAGCTCAGATCCAAAGCTGAACTACACAGACCCTTTTCTAGACAGGGAGGCTGCCATTCACAAAAGCCTGTTGCATGAGCTTGAAAATGAAAGAGTTTATAAGGTGAGCAGAACCGCATTATCGAAACTACCTTGTAAAGGGGAATGACTCATAGCAGACAAAGAAAAAAAATTCAACTCGGGCACATCAGGAGAAGTGGGATTGCTGCTGACTGAATTCCCCTCTTCTGGCTGTTGCAGGAACGGTTGCTGCTAACAAAACCTACAAAACCTTAGACAAGGAGGCTAGAAGATTATCTGCCTACCTATCAGCCTGTCAGTTTATCTAATCTTATCACCCAATATACATCCGTAACAGCATAAAGGAAAAAGTATGTATCAGATTGAGACTTATTTACAAAGGTAGGTGATAAATGTGATGCAGCTCCTCACGCTTCTGTTGATTTAGTAGGGCTATTGCTGTGGACAGCAGCTTCAAACCCCGATTTCAGGGAAGCCATCTCTTCACAGCCAAGAAAAAATGTACACAATACGGCGGGCATTTGTGCCTGGCAGACATGGCCCCTGTGCCCCAGCCCCGCACGCTGTGTCTCTACGAGACTGATGCAGTTGCTTTGATTAATCTCTAACAATCGCTGTTCGAAAAAAACACAAGTTTGAGAACTGCACTTGGCTTGGAAAAAGTGCCCATAACTGCTATTGACATTAATGAAAGCCACATACAAACATGGAAAGGAACTGATACATTATCCCTTAAAAATCTACTCAGCACTGAGGCAGTTAGGAAGTTTTATGTCAGCTTTGCAGCCAAAGCAACAGTAAATGCTCCCATTATTACTTCAAATATTTAAATTTCTGTTTCTTACAGAAATATGATGAAAATGTCTAGACCTTTAACTTTTCTTGCACAGCAACATGTGTAGTATAAAAAGTGACAGAAATCACTGAAGCAGACTAAAGTATATAACATACTCTGTCAAAAGCTTTTTTAAACAATATGTTTTACCTCAGCTCACCCTGGAATAGATTTTAATAAAGCCCCTTCCAAAGTGTGATCTAATAGCAAATGAAGTGCAGCATCTTACAAGGTCATATATCTTCAAATTAAAGAGTGCTCTGCACCCTTCACCTTCACTTTATCCACTCTAATTAATCGATTTATTACCCACAGCTGTTCGATTATTTCATTTTTAAAGTCACAGCATGCATTCTTTTTTGTTGTGGGGCTTTTTTTCTTTAAAAAAATTAAGTGTGTGAGTGTCTGTGTGTGTGCATGCATTCTCTTTGCTTAGCTCAAGAACTGACAGGAGGAAGAAAGCAGCTGTGTATTAGACGACAACAACAACAGCAACACATTTACTTGAGCAAAGGCACATACGTAAGAAGAAAAATTCCTGAGCAGGCTGAGGATCAAGGCCAATCTAAAACTGAAATGGCTGATTAAAAAAATTACCCTCAAAATGGCAGCTGGCTGGATGCTTGCTATTACATGTTACATGGAATTAAGATGTTTTAGTTTGTTTTGTTCTCCAAAATTTCACCTCCATGAAATTCAAGAGAGGAAAGTAAATCCCCTCCTTTCTAGTTTTCTTTCAAACAGCAAATTAGTGTTATTAGTGATCTAAGATTTACAAGCTAGCAGTCGTAAGTCTTCTCTTCCTTTCTGTTGTTAAGCTTTTATGCTCCTTATGACTCCTCTTCAGGAGACCCCAACACAACAACAAAATTGACTGCAGGCTATCTGGCTACCAATCTCTGACTGCTTCATGAGTGTTTGTGTGTACATGCCTGCATATATAGACACATTTTATTTTTTTTAAACTTTCACAACCCTCAAAGACTGTCCCCAGACTCCCTGTTTAAAAAAAAAAAAAAAAAAATTAAATGTTAATTTCCTACTATCACTTCATGGTTTTCTTGCCTAAAAGTTGCCCTGAGCAGTGTAGATGCTCACTTTTAAGAACAGAACAATGTCAAAAATCTTTGAAGATCCACTCCAAACATTTTTATATTCAAAAACTTGTTAAATATTTTAAACATGCCCAGAAACAGCCACATATTGCTCAAGAATGATCCTTATATTTAATAATGCAGTGCACCTATACTATAAAACTCTTTGCTATAAGGCTACTTTTGATATATGACTATCTTAATCCCTTGCCACCTACACTGAAGTCTGTCTAAATACCTGCTTTATGACAACTAGCTATATAGTCTTTGCCATATGCAGTCTTTATCACTTTAGCATGTGCTTGACTTTGAGCATGTGAGTAATCAACATCAGTGAAACTTAAGCATAGGCTGAAGTGCTCTGTTGGATAGTGATGAAATTATTCATGTGCTTAGAGTTAAACACAAGCCAAGACTTCATTATTACTGTTCGATGAATTGCACGTGGTTTCAATGTTACAGTCTGTAACTAGGCATGAATTTCAGGGCTGATAGTTCAAGTATAATTCTTTATCTTTACAGTAGTTGGTAGATATGGTGTATCTACCACACAGACATGAGACATCCAGGTCATAACTCCTGAGCAATCAATTGTAGTTTCACGGTTGCAGTAAAGCCAAACAAACACTGCCACATTCAGACAATAAGAAAGAGGTTTGTAGGTCTGAATCCTACTGAGATACAAGTGTATAGATTTAGAAATACTGTTTCAAATGTTAGGAAGGATTGTGAAATTAAAGAATGAGAGGACTAGGATAAACCTCAAGGTTTGGCTTGTCCAGTTCCTGACCCAAGGGAGCATAGAATCATAGAATGGTATCGCTTGGAAGAAACCTTAAAGATCATGTTGTTCCAATTCCCCTGCCATGCGCAGGGACACCTTCTACCAGACCGGGTTTCTCAAAGCCCCATCCAGCCTTGCCTTGAACACTTCCAGGGATAGGGCATTCACAACTCCTCTGGGTAACTTGTTTCAGTGCCTCATTACCCTCACAATAAAGAATTTTTTCCTAATATCTAACCTATACTTACTCTCTTTCAGTTTGAACCCATTCCCCCCTAACCTGTCACTACAGTTCCGTATCTATGCATCTGTTCATATCTATGGAAGATGCTCCACTATCCCACTTCAAAGGTCATCAAATGGAGATTCTACAGCCTTTCCAAAGTCTACCTCATTCCTTCTCTCCTTTACCATCATGAAGGTTCCCCAAGTGCCTTATCTTTCTTCCTGCAATTTAAGATCATAATATATTGTCCTGCCTAGATGCACGTGCAAAACATAGGAAACAATTTAGTCAGCTTCTCACACACAGACATCATCCAAATCAGGGATTTGCAGTTGAACTACTTCATGTCTTTTAGCACCTCCTTCTCCCATTTCGATTTGGAAATGTTGAGTGAGAGAGAATTCACTTTGTATTGGAGTAGTTGGTGGCCATGGTTGACTATTTTCAGTATTAAAAAACTCCTTCTCTCCTTTCCAATTCAAATTGCTGAGTTCAACTCCCAACCATTAGATCGTGTTATATTTTTATCAGGGAGATTAAAAATCTCTCTAGTGTCTTCTCCCAAAGCAGGTAATTATAAACTATGAACTTATTGAACACTCTTGCCTTTTCTGCATATTATGACAAAAGATGGTCTTTTCCAGAAATATTAAAATGTGTTCCCTCCATTACTGCATGACAGATTATGTTCCATTCAAAATGTCAAAGCAATAATGAGCTTTTTTCTCTTTCATGAACAGCACAAAACAAAGCTAAATTCAGATACTGCCTCCCAGATTCTGCCCTTAGAGGGGGCAGTGAGAAAAGACAGGTCAGTTTGCCCCCGCAGAACAAGAGTAGCCTGCGTCTGCAGGCATCCACCCTGCTGCACCAGGCAGCCTGAATCCCTGACTTATCTGTCCTCTGCAGTCTGACTTGTATCATTTAGTGATACGCAGATCTTCCTCGCCCAGTTGGTACATGACTTTCTATATACCCTGAATGCTGAGCGTCTTTGCCCTGGAGATAAAAATTTCCCTCAAAATATCCTCAGTTATTCTGGATACCATCAAACAATAATCAGTGTGAGATAAGAACTGTTGAGAATTCATTATTTTCTGCTGAGCTACAGTGACATCCAGTGCCTTATGAATCCTCCCCTCAGCATGCCTGAATAATTCCATTAGCTGTAACAGAGAATGAACTCCCCCTCTTTTTAATCACCCACCCATAACCCCTGCCAGGACTGTGGTGAGGACCTGCAGTCAGGTCCATATAACCACGGCCGTTCTTTACCTCTAGCAATACTTTCCAGATAATATTTCTGGTTCCCTTTTACAAAGTTACAACAGTAGCAATAAAAACGTTAAGGAATTTTAATGCTGGTTTACTGCACCTTTAGAAGTTCAGAAAAAGTAGAAACTTGCAAGCTTTAAAGAAAGGACACCTTTTATTGTAGCACTCAGGAACAGACACGTATCAGGTTCCTACAATCTTTCCACCAATATTACTCTCTTCTCCACCACTTGATTTTTAATGAATATTTAAATAATTGCTCCTTGTTATTATGATGGTTACTCTAATAATACCAATAAAGGTAGCGTGGATGCTCCATAAAAAACACACCTTTAATTGAATTATTATTAAATTAAAATGCCATAATTGAGAACACGAGTTTACAAGTCTCCTTATAAGACCAGCTGACATTAAAAAGAAGGGCATTAAATACTGGAAAGATTTAGTGGTGCATAGTGAAAAAAATATATCGTTATATGTAGTTTGACAGATCACCCAGACAAGGGCCAAATGTTTCACAGGCGTCTACAGTGTGGATCTGCTGTGTGAACTATATCGGTTCATACTCGATGCTTTACTGGGTATGCAAAAATATCTCAAATACAGGTATTTCTGCTGAAGAGGTTTTATAAGCCATATTATCACTTTAAATTATCCAAGTTAGCAAGAACATTTACTTACATATGTTTATAATAGAATAAAGATGTGCTGAACACACACAGTATCGAGCGTTTTACCCTTCCTGAACTCCCTGGGCTGTTTGGAAGTGCTGCTACCTCCATTTCAGAAGGACTGACAGTCTCAACAAAAAAGACAGAAATGTGAAGTAAGGTCCAAGTCTGGATGTGGATCACCACTGCCAGTCCAATGACAGTCACTAGTTTTAAACACCAAACCCAAAGGAACCATATCTCTTTACACATCTCTTCACCTTAATTTTGTTTTGATGGCAACAAGCACTGAAGATGAAAAACAAGCACAACTCCTCTATCCATCCCCAGAGCTAACACAGTGCATCCATCCCCACACTGCCTCATCTAAAGAAAGGGCTCAAGAGAGTCTTGCAACACATCCTGCTAAGGGTGATGGGGACTATCACCAACAGTTCATAAAGTTAGCATCAACTGGTAGCTAAAGTTGGTGTTTTATGACTTAACAAGTCGCCTGCAGTCTCACAACCTACGCACCTCCAATTCTACACTCAGATAAACAGCTGTTGTCTCTTGTAAAGCTCAGCCAACCTGAAGTGCATCTCAGTCAAGAAAAGATGGAGATTTAGATGAAAGAACTCAACATGAGGGGTCACACAGCCTGTCGTCATCTGGAAATGAGGACTCTCAGGATGAGGTCAGTGAATGAAAGAATATGACAGGGAAACAAAAATTAAATGTTTTTAAGAGGTGGATGGAAAAATAAGGGTGTCGGAAGGAAGAACTAACTGAGAGACATTAGTTCTCAGTAACAGAATCCTGTTTCCTCCCATACAAGACCTCGTTCTCTTTTTCTACCTTGCCTCTTGATAGCCTATCTCCTCCAGTGCCATCATCAAATCACGACTTCATGCAATATTCTTCTCCCACACACTGCCTGTATATTTTACAGCTTTTCCCATCCTTTTTCTACCTTGACTAGTGAGACTGCAAGCTCTCTACAGAGATTATACAAGAAGCTTTATGCCAAGAGAACCTACCACCCAAGACCCTCTCATTCCCAGCACTGATTTTGATTAGCAATGCAAACACTCTTGAGAGCATCTTCTACCTGTTGGAAAATATCTACAGTAGCACTCACTGGCACCAATATTAAAATATATTAATATTACATTACTATTAGCAATGTACTACTAATTCTTTCTGTGCTAAAGCCAACTGTCAAACTCCAGTTTTGGTGGATTAAGTGCTGCCCCATTTTTGGGAGACTATTTTATTTTCTGAAACCATTTCAGAAGTGTTCCTTTTCTATTAGGCAGAACTGCAAATCATCTGTTTATCATTCTTGTAATAATAAATATCTATTCTGTTGAATGAACTATTTTATTAAATGAGTGGAAAACCAAACAGATTAATTACCGATCACATAGCTGAGAAGTTAGACTGTCATGTTGTCTGTCTACAGCCAATCCTTTCAGAATTCCAAGAACAAAGAGCATAAATCCTTGAAAGTCTTAGAGATATCAACCTGATAAACCTCTCCAAACTCTGATTTGAATTACTCTGCTATGAATTCAAAGTAGCTGTGATAATCACCAATGCAGACCTTGAATTTTTCCAGATAAACTATACCAGGTTGTCACTAACAAGGACCTTAACTAGACTTACATGAATATAGCAAGTTGTGACTTGTTCTTTTTTCATTAAACTTTCCCCAGAAGCATATTATATGTCCTCTCTGGCATTTACAGTTACAAAAAAGAAGGAGGCTGCAGGCAGACTACAGCCATGCATTACACAAACAGATGCTTCCTGCTTCTTAATGGACACAGGCGACCTTTGGCTGAAGATGCAGTTCGTGTTCAATGGTCACATTTTCTGTGAGACTTAATCATACCTCAGATCTGTAATGCCAGATTCACATAAATGAGCCAAATGCACATCTCAGTTTAATTTCTAGTGCATTACAAAATGGCAATATTATATTTTTAGGTATAAAATGTCAATAGGCATTTTGGGCAACTTCGTTCTGGATGTCCAATTTTTTTGTTCCTTAAAAGAGCTTCTGGCTTCCTGGAAGTTCAGACTACAAAGTATAAGAAATGCTTTCACTTAGTGCAAAAAAAAGAAAGGAAAATACATAGCAAAAGTTGGAACTCATGACACAGGGATTTTGACCCAGAACCACTATTTCAATGGAAGATAAAAAACATGTTTGTCATCTCTGAACACCTTCTCCTAATTGGTGTTAAATCTAAAATACAAAGGCAATTTATAAAGCAGAGAAAGGGAGAAGTGTGAAAAGTGAGGAGCAAACAGGAAAATCAATATTAAAAGATCAATAGTGAATGAGTTAACTTTTAAATCAGCCCTTTGTGATACAACAGTTTCAACTGACTCCACCTTTAGCATCTAAACAGCTTTGTGTCTTTTAGATAGTTTCTCTGAACCTAAGGCATCAGCTAGCAGACTGAAATGATGCTTTACAAACTTGCTGTACAAAATACTGAAAACTATCAGAGAAAATGGGCAATGCAGTACAGGAGGGTAACATACCCACTCGTGAGATTAAAAGACCATAGGACTACCCACGGCTGGTGGTTTAATATATAGGATCACATTTACAGCACTCGTGAAAAACCGTTGTACTGCTAAAGGACACTTCTAGGCCTTTTCTTAGCATTAGGTATTCAAATGCATTTGAAATAATGTCAATCTTTTCTACAACATATGAAATATGCCAGCAGCTTCCCTTTAAATTGGTTTCCTGTAACCAGCTTTGTTTGAAAACTGGCAAGTGCTGGGATATTTTTTTTTCCCACAGACTTTTCTAAGGTGCCATTTTCTCATCTTACAATCAAGAATTCTCAGTAATCTGAATAGGAACTAAAAGAAGGATACACAAAGGAAATTGTCCATGTCACATAATGGAAAAATAAAGAGTAAATTAGGAAACAATAAAAGAAGCCAAAGGGTGAAAACAAATTTTCCTGTCTTTTTTTCCTCAGGACTACTTCAGTTTGTTTTACTGCAACTATTTCTTAGGGTATTAGGTGCCTATTCATATTTAGTAAATGAAATAGCATTTTTGTTTTAATTCATTGCTTCTTTAACAAATGCTAACTCCCATCTCTGCTTCTTTAAATCCACAAAATCTCCATGTTCAACCCTAAGAAGTATTGTAAAGGCTGTAAATCTTGTTTTAATGGAATGTACATTTAGCTATGAGGAGATAATTGACGTTATGGAGGGCCTAGATGCTGAATTATATAGGTTATCTAATACAAAGGGGACTCATTACCGAAGCACTACAAACAAGTAGTAATATATGTATATTGTTCTGAGTGGCGTTATAGCAAAAGTGTTCAGGTCTGCAGGGATTTATAAAACACAAGAAAACAGCAGACATGCACTTGTAAATTTGTCTCATTTGTCTCTGAAGTTAAAGGTTATTCCCTTGATCTGAATTTGTAATAAAAACATGCTAGACTAAGGTTTGTAGAGAATGTTTGAATATGTAAATTGTGTATAATGATAGGCAATTATAGGGTAAAAACTGGACCTTATGAATGTTACAGAATTGCATGGAGCATCAAAGTATTTTCCTTCAGATGAAATATTTATCTTTTATGCATGTTATAAGCACTTTTTCAAAGGTATTCAGCAACCTATTTGAGAGGAGAGTTGACAAAAATCAAACCATTACAACTGACTAAGACTGTGGGCTTATGCACAGGAGAAGCCACAGCTTTCTACAGAATATACATAATAAATCTCTTGAACTAATGGTTCCGGAGATGGATCCTCAAGGACAAGTTCCACTGATTTTCACTCCCTTAGATGAAAGCTGGTCAGATGTTTCTGGATTTTTTTTAAGACGATATGGGGGTGGAAGTGTGGGGAGGGAGACTGGGGAGAATAAGTAGGTAAGAATGTGAATTTTCTTGGACTGATTAAATGAAGCCCCATTTTCCCTCCAGTTCATTGGCTGCCGTTTTCAAGGAATAATAAAAAACAATAAAAAAAAATGCTGCATCGAGATAGAAAGTAGCAAAGCTGGGAGATGATACTATAGTTTATGCTACTGAAGATAAGGTTTTCTCCTTCTCTGAGCACGACAGTCTGTTCAGGTTAACCAACTGCAGTGTTAGAATAACTCCAGCCGACTTGTCACAGAGTACAAAAGTCATCAGCAACTGAATGTTCTTTTCTGCACCGCAATTAAGACGAATCAATACGACGTGCCACAAATGGTATTTTACTCTCAATAAGAACTCGGGCTGAGTTTATTCAGAATATTTTAGCGCTTCCCCAGGGGATTTTGGTCCGACGCAGATGGCAAATAAAGTACTCAGCCTAGGGCTAGAGCACATTATGCTAATTCTAATGTCAGATGTACTTTAATATACAGCTCTATTTAATCACCCCATTATTTCACATTTCCATATGAAAAACCTGCGGCACTTCTGCAGAGCTTTCACTCTGCGACAATGCCAGCTTCCTTCAACTAGCTCACTGCGAAAGAGAAAAGAAGACTGGTCATTCTCGCCAGTCAAAATGTTACAGTTTCAAAGTTTCAGTATTCCTGAATTTAAAGTGGGTCTTCCAGTGCAATTAGCAAATCGCTCGGCTAGAATGCTGATATGTACAAAATGCTAAGGAGGTGTGATTGAAAAAAATAAAAATAACAGCCCTCCCTCTCCGGCTCATCCATTCACGCATGCAGACATAGGCAGGCACGTATCTCAAATCCGCTTGCAGAACAGTAATAATAAAAATAATGAAAATATTTTCATAGTGCAATTCAACCAATATTCTCAACACTTGTCACCAAACCGTCGCTATTCCCGGCTGTGTGGCTTCCGTTACTTAGAGGAACAGACATGGCTGGCACAGCTGCCAACCTACAGATGTCTCTGAATAAAACCTTCCTTGTGTATCAATAATTTTTGCCTGCAACAAACTACACCTCTAATTAGGTTTATAAGCCACACACCTTCAGTATGGCCCACTACCCAAATTATCTGCAATTTATCTTGGTGACCCATCTCTGGTGACCACAGAATTTGAACCTGTGGACTTGAAGGTGAAATGATTCAAAACTGGATTTACATTGAACGGAATGAAGGGAAAGACTTTGCTTTGGAGCTGTTTTTCAAGCCATGTAGGCTCTTGAAGTGCAGACATGAGAAGCAGAAGCAGTCCTTGGAGGACCTCTTCAGCATCCAAGCTTTCACTTCAGAGTAATTCTGTGAAGGATCTTTAATTCACCATTTATGTACAACCACCAGTGAAATGAGTTTCATGGTCTCAACAAAATCTTCCCCAGTTTGGCATAACTGGGGCTCCATGACAACTAGGACTGCTCATCAGGGGGAGGCAGGTCAGGCCTAGATTATACAGAGCTGTTTATTAGAGGAATATATGAAGCCTAAGTCAATATTTTTTTTTTATCATTTCATTAAACCTAAAATATATTTCACCGAGAAAAAAAAAAAAAAGACCTCTTTAGAAAAAAGACATCCTTTTTCCTCCTCCAACCACCCAATCTGCATCCTTTAAAAATTGTTCAACAACGCATGCAGCAGCCGGCACCTGGGGTCAGATCTCACCTGGTTTCACTGTTATGCATCAACATTTAAAGACACAGAACTGCACTGCTGTGCCTTGACACAACATATGCAACAACTTCCATATCCTAATTTGAACACAGAGGATGATATCCCTTACAGTCAAGGCAGAAATTTTCAAGCTTTCTTTTATTTTTATATATATATACATATATACAAATGTACATGTGCATATACACCCACACACAAATATATGAGTAGTATATGTGCGTGTTTATATATGTATAAATACATATATAAACTCTGTTAGAATGGCTATGAATACAGTTTTGCCTGAATGGCAAATATAGTACAAGTCAATTTAGTAAATTAGGGCAAATTTAGGATTTATTCTCGCTCTGAAAATGAGTAGCTAAATTTAAAAAATAAATAAATAAAAAAGAAGATGAAATGAGTGTTTAATATCCCAGTGCAAAGCCCACCAAAGTCAATATGAATCTTTCCACTGGCTTCAATGGGCTCTGGATGCAGGTCTTCTTCCACATTGGGATTTGTTAGTCTCAAGACACTGTCTTCAATGTAAGGATAAATCTGGTTTGTGGTGGTGTAGTTAAAAGAAGATAACTGAGTTCACAGCAGCTAGAAGCCTAAAGAACTCAGTTGTAAATATTTTAGAGGAATAAATGGAGACACAGCTAGTAAAGTATCTTTTGTATCTTTAGTTAAAAAGACAAACAGTTGAAATAGAAGAAATACACACACTGAAATCAATCTTTGACAATTCTATTGCTTTTTCTTCTGCTGATATTATGTTGGTTTTTGGAAATTAAAAAAAACCATAATGCAATTCTCCCCTAGATCTATCCAAGTTCTTTAGCTCATTTTAGATAAGCTCACTGCATTCTTAAACTCCATTATTAAGAATTCTTTGGAAAAAAAATCGGAGCTGAGACTAGCAAAACAATTTTTAATAACATATTTATTCTTCACAATACGCAAATTTGTGGAATCCCATTCAATTTCCATCATTATGGAAATTTTTTGAATGCCAGAATGTCGGCAGATACATCTATACTAAAAGGATTCCTACAGGACTCAGAAGTCCTCTAAAAGAAAATCCAAGACTGGATGAACAAAGAAGCAAAATGAGCAGAAGCTTTAAAAGCCTAAATAGGAGGCGGGGGGTGGGGGGGACTGTGAGGTGGAGACAAGGGAAGGAGGAAGGTATAAAATACCTCAGGTGAAAAATAAAACGGATCAGTTACAGAGGTGGGGATCTTGGGGGTTGCTTAGATTAAGCAGTTAAATTTCAATCTGTGCCTATGAAGTTGCAAAAGACGAATCTCTAATCATACTTTCTGAAGTGCAAAGATAAAAACATCGGTTTTGCTCCTTAAGTAGGTGGTGTTTTATGCCACTATAACACTGCAGAAAAATAATGCCAATGTTGGCTAAAAAAAAGATCCTAAAAACTTCCTATTTTATTTCTATACAATCCAGATTGATCACCTCAGAGAAGCATAATTAAACAATGCTAAGCATCCCAACCCCTTGGAGAATGTGCTGCCGAAAAATATTTTTAGAACAATCACTGTAGTAATTCTTCTTAGTTGTAGAAACACTCCAAATCAGAAAGTCAATTTTTCCTCTATTTGCAGAAGTGTGCTGGTTTTCACTGGAAAGGCGCCTGTGTTTTGTTTGGCTGCTGTTCATATACTGCCTTGGCAGGATTTCCTTGGATTGCTTACAGTGAACATTGCTCTTGCATACAGTAGCACTCCCATTTTAACCGTCCCAGCCACACGTTTTCTAATAACACACAGAGAGCTGCAAAATCCCTATAAGCACAGCTCTTTAAAGCAGCAACAGAAGGAGGTGGGGGCGGAGGACCAGAGAGGGGGAGGCTCTGCCCGTTCAAAATCCAGCACTGCAAACAGAGGATAGTCCTTTTAAAAACAACCAATGTGAATTGTGTTTAAGGAGCAGCTTTCCAGGGAAAGAAAAAACATCTCCGAGAAGGGGGCCTGATTTAGCTGATTCACCGAATCTGATCTACACAGGCTGGGCTCTGAGCTGGGTCCTAAGTACTGCTTACATGCTTTCTTTTTTTTCTTTTTTTTTAATTTTTCCTGCCCTTCTGAGAGGTTTGCAGATAACTTAGTTATCTGGTATTACCTTGCATGTTTGAGACCCTGCACCCGAGCCTGTGCTCCTTGTGTATCCCAATTTTTTGCCGTGTCACGGGGAGGCTGGGGTGCATGGAGAACACAGGGCTCCACTGTGAAAATCAAATGGGCAGGAGAGATAAAAAAGGAGGACATCTATCTTGCTGAAATAGTAGCAGGAAACAAATGCAGCATTTCTACCTACGGCTGAGAAAGAGAGAAAGCCAATAACAAAACCGTTATTCAGCTCCGTGCCCTTTACAAATAGGACTGACTTGTTAGTGGACAGCTGCGGCTCAGCCCCCCTCCATGCCATTCCAACTTGCTGCCTTTGCCACCCTGCTTTTGGAGATCAACAGCAATTTGCATCTCCATGCATCTCATTTCTCGTTAAGTAAGTTGATTAATTTGGGCGAGGGAAGTTGTCATTCAAAAAAACCAGAAATTTCCACTTGCATAATTTCTGCCTTTCAAAACTGACCTCCCCCCCACCGATCCAGCCCCCACTTCACACCTCTCTTTCTCTCTGTCCCTTTCTCCCCAGTTCCTGCTCCCTCCCTCCCTCTTTCCCCCTTTTTCTCCCTGTTGTTTACAAAGGTTTCATTATGTTTTCAACTAATCAGAAAGGCCCACTAATACACAATTAACATGTGACTATAAAAAAATAGCTTCCAGAAGAAGGAAAAGTAATTAAGTAGAGAATGCCTTTCAGTAAGTGCTCGCTTTAACCCATCGTCAGAGAACAGAGTCTAGGTTAGTCCACAATGGATGGAACAGATGCCAAGGGCGAAATGTTAAAAGCAAATAAAAAAGGACATTATTTTCTTTGGGAATAATAACTATCAACGCCACAAAAACGTACATCACATTGCAGTTGTTTATATCTGACCTCCTCCACTTTTCTGAAGTGCCTTTTCTGTCTGTTTCATTAAAATACATACAAAAATAAAGGTATCATTTATTGCATCTTTGCTTCCAAAGTGACAGGAAACCAAGTTTCCTGATTTCAGCTTGGATGGAGTTAATTTTCTTCCTAGTGGCCGGCACAGAGCTGTGTTTTGGATTTAGAATGAGAATAATGTGGATAACATCTTGATGTTTTAGTTGCTGCTGAGCAGTGCTTACCTGAAGTTGGGGACTTTTCATCTTCTCTTGCTGCTCCACCAGCCAGTGGGCTGGTTGTGCACAAAAAGCTGGGAAAGGAAACAGCCAGGACAGCGGACCCCAACTGACCAAAGGGATATTCCGTACCATATGGCCTCCTGCTCATTTTATAAACTATGGGGAAAGCTGGCTGGGGGGCTGCTGCTCAGGGAACAGTCTGGGCATCATTCAGCTTATGGTAAACAATGGTTTTTCATTTGCATCACTTGTTTTCCTTCAGTTTTATTTCTGATTTTGTTATTTTCCTTTTCATTACAATTTTTCATTATTATTTTATTTAATTTAAATTATTAGACTGTTCTTATCTCAACCCACAAGTTTTCTTACTTTTACCCTTCTGATTCTCTCTCCCATCCCATTGGAGGGGAGTGAGCAAGTGTCTGTGTGGTGCTTAGCTGCCAACTGGGATTAAACTGCAACACTGAGTGATCAGCATCACCATCAAAACAGCACAACTCTGTAGTTTATTAAAAAGATTTTACTCCAAAATATTGTAGGCCAGAATGCACACATAAACTAAGCACCTAGAAAAAACTGTAGGAATTCTGACCAAGCAATGACAAGGGGTGTTGGACCCTTCACAAGATGTGCTGTGTTATCACAACAAATAGGAACTATAGGAAACAGTTTTAGAGGTTGTAGTGTTTGCAACACTTCAGTTATTAACTTTAGATCTATCTGTTGACACTCTCCTCAGGCTGAGAGCTGTCACACAGGTTGGAAGTCTGAGGACACTAGCATATATATATATATGTGTGTGTGTATATTGGGGAGGGGGTTTAAATGAAAGTGTTATCTAGGTTTAGCCTTTTTTTTTTTTTTTAATCCAGGAATTTTCAAAATATGCCCAAATGTTCCCTGTGTCCTTGATGCATTCAGCCAAATTCCACAGCAAAAAATGTCTTCCTTTGGAAAATTATATATCTCTCTCGATGTCCATCCTTGAAGCGGAAAGTTTGGGGTATATTTTGTTCACTTCCTTTATATGAGCTCTAAACCAAACACTTAGATGTGTAATTTCAAAACCAAAATCCGCAAGGAGCTCAGTGTTTTCAGCAAGATGCTAAACACCACTTTGGTCCCACTGAAATCAAGTGGGAGCTGAGAGGTGTCAGGAGGAACAGGTCCTTCAAAGTCACAAAGGACCACATGCAATAACAGCTTCTTTTCCTTACATTCCTCCCCCCCCATGAATTTATATTCCAAACTATGTATCACATACAGAGTATTTTTTACTATCCAAAATCCCATTAGTTTCATTGGCACTTTAGGTAATAAGATTTGCATGGTAAAAATTCCATTTCTATTAGATTGGGTCCATAGGACTCACCAGCCTGATATGATTGTCAGAGGAAAGGGAGGATGTGTGGGTTTGTTACAATATGAGGATTTGTCCACACAGAATTTGGCACCAGTTTAATCAAAAGGATTCAGTTTAACCAGTGCAAACCCCAGTGTAGCCTCTATTTCTGTCAGCTTAAAACTGGCTGTATCAGGAAATTTCTCACTGCAGATTCATATAGGTATGCTAAAACAGGTCAGATAAACTGGGATGGCAATCAGTTTAAACAATCTACACCTTGATGTATTCTGGATTATTCTGTCTGGAAGACCCCTTTAGTTAATCTAATGGAAAGGGACTGTTCAGGCAAGACCCAAATGCTGCATTGGCTTTACACAGGAGACAGAAATTGTGGCATCCTGGGCTGAACCTCGAGGTCTCTTTCTGGACAGAGTGAAATCAGTGAGATCCCATCAGCCAGACACTGCTGCTCTTATTCATATAAGAACATAAGCCCTCTGGGTCATGTCCACAGGCAGGACCCCTTTTTCAATCATGGCCACCATCTGAAGCTTCAGGAAAGAGCTTGTGAATCAAGGTACAAAAAAATTCACAGCTCGACCCTATCGAGGCCTCCCAGCTCCTAACAACCAATGATTTAGAGTCTTTCAGTTCCAGGGTTTGATCCAGACCAGATTAGCCTTTTTATTAACCACCCACCAAATCTTCCTAGTCCTTTTCTGGATCTGTTTGTTACTTTTAGTCCCTGAGACATCCTGCAGCAATGAGTTCTGCACCTCTATTCAGTATGAGCAAAAAACTACATCGTCTTTGGGTCTGCTGCCTGACTCACGGGTTATTTAACAGGGACACTTGCACTGTCAAGTGCAACCTGAGTGGGTCATGGCAGCAGATTATTGCACAGTACTCCCTAGAGATATGGACAGCAAAATCACACACTGCTTTTACACAATTCTAACTATAACCAAATCCTTACTGATTCCACAGGAGACTGAATTCTAACTAATAGCATACAGAAAACTTCAGGATAGGGCACAAGGCAGCTCCTTTCCAAACCATCCTTCCCTTAGATAGTTTGCTCTTGATTCCTGATCAACTGAATAGTTTCTTGTTCTATTCCTAGCCTAGATTTAACACCTAATCCAGGCTCAAATGCCTCAAACAAAGGAGACATATTCACCAAAGGCTAGGGGATGGGTTTATAAGTACTCTGCTGAAACTTGACAGTTTTCCACCTCTTAAGAACACTCTACAACCTGAAAATCAGTCAAGGTCTGGAAGTTTTTCCTAATGCTCACTCCACACATAGTTCAGTTTACATATTATTAATGGCTGTAGCTCTCATTCTGAAAATGTACCCGATGTGTAGCATCAAGACAATACTGAAGCCCCTTTGGCTTCACAGGCTTCAAAACCTCATTCCAAACCTTCTGAAAATGGGGCCTGGAGAGGGTGCCACACTACAGAATCACCCCCAATGTTCCTTGACACTTGAATCGTATTTCCTCTACCTGTTCCTTATATAACTTGCTCATATATTTTCAGTTCTTTCCATCTTTCCATATGAAACAATCCTGTCAACATTTTAATCACTTTTGTTGTTCTTCTCTGAATTACCTCCAATTTGACAAGATCCTCCAAATAGCAAGGTGCACAAAATCATAGAGTCAGGTCTTTGTTATGTGGAAAAATAGTTTCCCATTTAGTCTTGCTGTGGATCACATTCTGACTTCAAGAACACCCTGGGATGGTGAAACTAAGGACTGAATTTGGCCCATGTGCATAACTGTGGATGGAGAGTCTTTTCCACAGTTCAGTGTCAATGTTCCTGGATCAAGCAGTGCTCAAGAGCTTCCCTCCTCTACAACCTCTGAGACCAGAAGGCAGAGCTGGGTGACAGAGGGGTTGATTGACAACCTTCAGTCTGGACTGCTTTGCCTTTATCAATCTCTGGCAGATGCTTAACTCCACAGAGAAGTTATTTTCTAACCAAAACATCACAGCAGGCCAGATTTACAAAAAAATGCAGCTGAGGGATATGGGATGCAAAGCAGGAAGAAGGGCCTTGGACACTCACAAAGCAGACAGCCAGGCTGCCTTATAGCTGGAGTTTGATGGGAGACTCCAGATAATCATCCAGGAGTGTCTTACAGGGGACAGATAGTGAGGATGCCAAGCAATTGTTTAGGGGATCCCACTGGGGTACAAGACGTAGTAATGTGATTTAACTGGGCTAGTAACAGTGTAGTCTGATTATCAGGAAAACATTTCCTAACTCTGAGGCCAACAAATCCTTAAAAGAAGCTCCAAGATGGCAACATCGCAGATGAGCAGGAGCACTTCAGAGTACATGACAATAAGGTCCCATTGCCAGAGTCAGGCAGCATTATGAAACAGGCATTTTCTGCCTTCTAAATTTATAGCCGTGATTCACAAAAAGGAATCGGGTTGATCCAAGTACCCCATTTAGAAACACCGGACTCAGCATGAGCTGCACACACCTCCTCCAACCTCAACAGAGGCTGTGCTGTATGGGAGCCTCGGTGCACTCTAGAAATGAGTGTTATCAATATCAGTCACCAAGAGATCAGGTCAAAACTGTTAATATCTCATCAGTCACGCGAACTGCATCTCCTTTCCAACACACACCCACAGATTTATTATTAGGGTACTTCAACTCTTTTGTATTTTTAAATCAAGCTGATTCACATACTGTAACATTCATTATGCAATTAAAAATATATGATGGTAAAAGGTTTTTTCCTAAGACATTAGGAAACACATATGATATATATTTATAAATTACATATTATCATCTTTTTAGACCTAATGATGTGTGCTGTCTCGGGCAAGATGACCTGTTACTCAGACTAATTGATGCCATTTCGTATCTACAAGCACAAGTTATTTTTACCTAAGCTTGGTCACTTGGCTCTATCCATGAAACATGTACTTTGTGTTTTGCTGGGAGGGGGGATGGGAGGGAAACAAGATTGAACACTTGAGTCAATATTTATCCCTTTGTCAAGATGGATGAGGAATAGATAAATCTGGTGTATATGCTTTGTCTACTGAACTTGGCAACATGGACTCTGATCAGCAGACCTATCAAAGTCAACAAATGCTCTCCCAGTTAACTACAGGAAATTCTAGGTATCAGGCAAACAGAGAAGTCCTGACTGCTTCAGTGAATAACGTGAACTTTCATGAAGACAAAATCCACTCCCCTAAAAGGTGAGATAAACATTCAAGGTAATTTAAGAGTTGGGAGAAATGATAAAATAATTTTGGGGTTGTAAATTCAAAAATGCCTGTTTCTGAAGCCACTTTTTCCACCTAAGAAGTTCCCCTAATTTAGTAGCCTTTAATTCTTCCAAGCCCCAACGCACACACAGTTGTTCTAAACTGCAAACTGCATTTGAAAAAATGAAATTGGAGTAACGCATAACCCTTGCTTTCCTGAAGACTAAAATGGGACAGAGGCATAAAAGCACCCCTAAATCTCTAGCCCTCAAAGCATGAAAAGGGACTTGCATCTTTTTATTCTTCAAATCAAAGAGGACCTAAATCAAAGTGGTCACTCCTGCTTCAGCCTTCAGGTCTGACCTTCCTCAGAGATAAGGAGCGATTTGCCACATCTCCTGCACAGTGTGGGGTGCTCTGAGAACACAAAGCACCGACCTGTTAAGGCTGGAGCCATATTCCACACAGCTTTACACTGCCAGTTCTCCCTCCCTTGGGTACACCACTGTGTTTGCGCTAGGTTTTGGAGCTGGAGGCTGACCAAACAGAGACCAAGCTTCTCTGCACACCCTGGCCATAGGCTGCCCACTGCACAGACATCGCCAGCTCTGCAAGAAGCTGGCTGTGGCCATGGCCACGCAGTTCCAACAGGACAGGGTAGGGCTGGATAGCAGCATGAGAACCGCAAAAGGTAACTGGCACAAAGGTAGTGCCTGTGGCAAAGCCGCCAGGCTCTGATGAGAGAAGGCAAGTGGCAGTGAGGGTGACATCTGAAAGCTGCCCATGGAAAAACACTGTGAAGCTCCACTGAAGATACAGGGAATATTTTACCTCCTATCATCAAGCTCCCTTCTGGGAGCTTCTATTTATTTTTCCTCTGCTGAGTACCAGTCAGAAACTAAGCAGACAAAATTTTTGCCCTATTGTAAATCTACCAGAGCCTTTTACCAGAGATAAATGTAGCTCTGCAGACACAATAGGATGCAGCGGCGTGGCATATGGAGAGATCTGATTTTCATTACTATAAGGATACAGACAGTGTAGTTATGTGGTGATTATTATATAACCCACACCTCTTTAATGGACAAACAGGAGTCAAACTTGTGTACTTCAGTAATAAAGGGTTTACAAATGGGCCTCTTCTATTAATGTAAATAGTCTTCCCTATTCTATTAAGATCCATCTACCGTACGGTGCACTGAGCTAACAAGCAATCTTCAGTTGCCACCTCGCGTGTCTGCATTGCATAGTACAATTCCTTCTAGATAAATATCTCGGGAGAAGCAGGGAAACAATTAAAACTAGAAGGTAATAAATGATGAAGAAGCCTATGAACAGCATGCTGGCCCTCTTCCCAGTCTTCATTCATGCATCAAAAAATCCCATAGCTCTGAGTCTTTGAGAGGGCAGCTGGGCAGTAGGGATGTCCACAGTAATATAAATGGGAATTAGATATGATCGAATGTGCTCATTGCATTTTCAACAGCACATGTAATCTTCTCCCCCCTTCCCTCCAGTTCCCCCACCTCTCACCCTGCTACCAGAATAGATGACTAATGATCCTGTAACCAAGCAACGGGGCAATTGAAGAGTTTCAAAGTTCCAGTACATGATAATTTAGCTATGATCATTTGGGTGATCGGACTCTGACTGGAGACACCATCCCTGAGCTCTCTCCAAATAGTTTTACTCTGGCAAGGGTTTGCAAGGATTGGCAGAGGTAGAATTTTGTCCTCACAGCTTGGCAGCTCTGCCATTACTTTTGCTTCTCCCTGACACACGCAAGAGGATGACGACCACAGAGGAAATGAAGATGCATCTACTTGACAGTCTGCAGGTGACTACCTGCAATAGAGGCAACAGAGGCAGCCCAGTTAATACAGCCTTGGTAGTACTCCATCAGTGATACCCCAATGAGATTTCATCCCCAGCTAGTGAGTGCTCGTATGGAGTCCATCAGTAGGTACACTAAGCACAGTTTAATCTACCACTGTTGTTCTATTTTTTGCATAATGCAATAACATTATTTAAAAGAATTAAGTCACTGAAAACATTTTAAAATATCTAAATCTTTTTCATGGGTCTATTCTAACTGCAGTAGCCCTTTCCACTGGGGAATGTATTGTCGAGATAATTGATTTTGATGCCACTACGTGTGCCCTTGCTTTAGACTCAGGACACATAACTCACGTGGGTCAATTATCTCATAGTACAGTCCCCAGTGGCAAAGTCTACGGCTTAAAAAGATCCTATGCTAGAGAAAGTATACCATTATTACTGGCTGGCATTTGTTTCTGAAGCAAAATGTAGTGGTAAAATTGTTTATTTCCAACCCACATACACATGCAGATACATGTGTGTGTATAAAATATAAATTGAATATAAAAGGAATATGTTGAATGTATATCTATTGGTATAGGTATGTCTGTAACTCTCACCACTACAGCATCTTTGATGTAGATGTAGAAAAATGTACAGTAAGGATTTTTAACTCTTGCCTTCCAAAGAAACAGCCAGAATCTGCTAATTGTTTTTAAACTCTGGGCTGTATTAAGCCTTCTCAAATCATAGACTATCCTGACAATACTGAGTCAGCATTCACATATCATCTGTAATTGCTAACTAGCTACCACAGATGAAAACTATTAGTAATAAAACTTAACTCTATTAGATTGACCCAAGATTAAGTTTTCTGGCTGATCACTGAATGGGGGTGGTCAGACATGCTTCTGTACATCTCCATTTAGCCACAGGGGCCCAAAAGAATGTGGCAGTTTTCTAAAGAAAACTAGTCATAGGTAACTAAACCCCCCACAAAAGACTTGGCAAGCCACTATAAGATCACACTGCCAAATTCCAAAGGGGTGAGTGCTTTCAAATCCTCAGCAAGTATTCAGGTTAGACACTTCAGTGAGGTAGAGTTTAAATTAGTGTCAGGTAGAGAAAATTGGTGCAAACGGTGGCATATTTATCAGTTTGGGATTCTTGGCTGAGCAGTAGGATGTAGCTTGCAGGTAAGGGGATATGGTAGGAAAATAAGTCAACTGGAAAACATAACATTCCCTTTCTTCTGCCCAGCTCCTTAGTGCCTCTCCATAAGCACACTCAGGTTGCAATCTCAGGTTTTAAGTTACATTCAATTTCTGATGCCAGGTGAATGTTGAAAGTATTCACACCTTACCACTTCCAACTCCATTTGTTTTTTCCCACCTTAAAACCGCACAATATAGCCTCAGCCATTTGAATACCAAGCCTCAAGTCGATGTCAGTCCCAGTGAGAGATCTGCCAGAGGGATTGAGATTTGCCTTAAAGTGAAGACAGTAAAATAAATTAGGAAAACTATCTTGAGAATGTGCATCACTGGGACACTTTAAAGCTAAAGGAGACCTATGTTCCTTTTCAAAGTCAGGCTGAAAATCAAAGAGTTTCAAGCAAGGAAACACACACTTTGGGAAATTAAGAGGTTATTGTGGCTGGAGTTTTTCATTACTGCTGCTTAGTATAGGTTTATTGGCCATTTTTACGTAGGGAGAAGAATGCTTAGCAGAGATCATCTCCAAGATGCTTGGAGCTTCAAAACTGGAACTATTAGAAACCTCTTCAGGTTGAAAAATTGCAATCAATACATTCACCCTCTTTGCACGCGTTAGAATTATTGTGGCCATGAATAGTGCATGGATTTGGGAAGTAACCCTCCTCACTACACTGCTCTCTCTGAACTTACATCTCATTGTATTGGGCAGTAATTTACAAAACTAAAGAATATAAAAAATTATTTAAAAAACAAACACACAAAAGAACAAACAAAAACCAACCAAACCAACCAAACAAAAAAAAATAAAAATAGCCACCTTCAGATCTTGTGAACTATGGGAGTGCAGGAGGCAAGCCACCTGTAGAGTCTGACTGGTTTAATAACACTAGTAAGAAAACAAGAGTGGTGAAAAGAATGATCAGAGTGTTCAAGAGCAGAGAACAGAATATCAATCACAGCATAACTGCCAAAATGCTGCCTGTTCTCCTCCTTGCTGAGACACTAACTACGAATAATTTGCTGCAGCAAAGGAGGAGATTCAATGAAACAACACGGCCGGAACGGTTATGGTGGCAGGAGCCTGGCAGGTCGTGGGACACGGCACGCAGGCACTGGTGTGGGGTAGTGTGTGGGCTCCCTCCCACAGGGACTTCCTCACAGGGTGCTGATCTGCTCCCCTGCTCCCCAGTGAGATGGCAGTCCTAGAGCAGCCACAGCAGAACCACAGATCCACCCACTACTTCCCTCCCTCCACCCTTTCTCCTCTGAGGTAAACCCTGGGGAGGCAGCTTGGGTGCTCCAGTGCTAGGCTGGCATTGGAAATGCTGGTGTGAGCTGAAGCAGGAGAGGAAAGGAGGATGCTCTACAGCTCACACTGTGGTGTTGGCCTCACCCCTGCCTCACAAAAACCTTTCAGAAGCCTCCACAGATGCTGACTGTGCTCCCCAAAACAACTTGCTGATGGTCAGAAAGACCTATCCCCAGATGAACTGGCCCTTAGCAGGAGCCAGGGTGAAAGAACTCAAGCCCGGAGAGCTCAGCACAAGCCACTGGGAAGTTTTAATACCTCAGCTTTTGACCCAAAATATGCCCCCCTAACTGTTAGCATGGGTGACCAGCATGTTCTATGTTTATAATATGATTCCTGCTTGATTTACAAACTGCTCAGTCTCCACTCATGCTGCATGTGGAACACCACAGGCCCATCAATTCAGCATGACATGAATTCTCACACTGGAGTGATGCTTTGCACTGGGCTATTGTCCACAAACCGTTATTTGTCGGAAAACAAACAAAAGGAGAACATTGGAGATACTTTTACATGATACTTTTCTGATTCCTGAAAATGTGAGATAATGAATAAAAATGTTCATTACAGAATTATTCACTTTTCTCCGTGATTCACGTCCCAGTAATTACCGTGACCAGCCTAATAAAAACTGCTACAAAACGAAGGTCAACTAGCAGTTAGAAGTGTTCATTTTCATTTCAATGTATTCATCTCTGGCTCCTAATGGCCTCATTTTCTCCTATGCTCTTTAATAAATACCACTGAATTACAGGTTAAATAGCTAAATTAAATTATTGCAATTACAGCGTGCGGAGCACTGAAACTGGTTTACCTTTCCCAGTTCAATTAGAGGGGAAGTTTCAACAGCCTGAGACTCCTGATTGCTGTCAATATTCTGAATCACTAGGAATCCTCACTAAAGGCCAGGTTATTTGGTTACAGACTGCGTAATTTCTACACCCCTCTTCCCTCCTGTATAAAGAGGAATGGCTTGAGTGCTCTCAGCTAAAACAAAATGAGGCAATCAAAGTATTTTGGGGGAAAGCAACTGCAACACATAATTGATTCTTTTTGACTGAAGAGAAGGAAGTCTTGAAGTGGCTCAGGCTGAAGGAGAGTATATGAAAAGACAACCTTCTTCCTCTAAAGCAGAGGCAAGTACATTTTAATAAATATGAATGCCTAACCTGCCATCGGCCCACAATTATTTTACATGTACAAATTAAAGATGTTCTTCATTATTTAAATATATTCCAGCATTTGTTGATGTTGCCCCTTCCACAGGCTTAATTACTTAACATCCCTTTATAAGAATGAATATCTTAATAATAAGGACTGTTGGAAGACAAATTTAAAAAAATAAAAAAAGGGTTTTTTTCAAAAGATCCTAGAGCATGCAGTGATATTTGTTGTGGAAGAGCTCCCCCTTACTTCTTCACTCTCATCTTTGCAATAAGCACCAAAAAAAGCTATCAAGGATGGGGGATTCTTTCCTGCAATGATAACAGAACATGAAACACAGGCACACTCAAATACAGTTAGAACGAGAGACTGAAATATTTTGACTGTTCAGTGCTATTGCTATTTCTAGTATCAAGGGGAGAGGGAATCTGTTTGTCTTTCACCAAAATCCACATGTTCAAAGCCGCATGTTCTGTACTGCACTTAAATGGAGAAATGACACTGTCGCTGTGAGAAAAGTGAGGTGGACTGTGCAGGTAAAACACTCTATAGGCTTGGATTATCCCTTCTTAGGATACCTACGGGAAGTAGCAAGAAAGGGCGTTACTTTGTGCCAAGTTGAGGAGCCACATTAAAACAACTCCACAGCCAAAGTAAAAATATATAAACTCATTAAGGTAATTGGAAGTATACACAAAATCCTGTTACTTTATTATCTCATCTTTCATATGTTTTGCCACTACAAGAATTTAATTCCCGGTAATCAACTGGATGTAAGCAAGAACAGAATATGGCTAACACACTGAAATGGAGTTGGGAATTAATATGAATGTTAAAGAAAGGGGCACCGATAGGGACACAACTGTGAATTAAAAATGCTACATGAAGGCTGCGGAACATTAATATGATTTTGCCTACTGGATTTTGGGGTTTGGTTTTTGTTGTTTTTTTTTTGCATGTGAATCCTGCAGCAAATAACTTTAACAAGCCACAATATTACACTGGTGTGTGTTCTCAATAGCTTGAGCAGAACTGTATCCCTATTGTATTTTCTACAAAATATAAACCACACTTTCATAAATTTGGGTAGAGAGACAAATTCCACATGTGAATTACCAAGAGAAGATCAAATCACCAGTGAGCTAACCTCCAGCATGGGGCAGATCCTGAATGCATTTTATAACAATGCACGAGTTGATTAGTGGCAGCACCCAGGGCCCCTGAGGAGAGGAAAGCACTATACAGTGCTTTGGGTGACTCAGCAAAGAAAGCCAGAAATGCAAGTAGAGGGAAAGAATTACCAGGATCACTACAAAGTCCTGAGTAAAGAGTACAAAAGGGCTCAGTGCACGTGTGAGTAGAGGAAGACGATGAGGAGTTCTGAAGGTGTGAATTTCTCAGATTCATCCCTCTAAGCAAACTTGAAAGGTTTGATTCTCCACCCACCCTTCCTCAACCTGAGAGCAGGGTTCAGCTCACATACAACCTTGTGAACTGAACCCTGCAGGGTTTGAACAGTTCTAGACAAAACTGTAGCAATGGAAATGAAATGAGTGTTTTGTGATAGCTGACAAATTAGGTTACATTTCTCCAACTGTGAAGTGCATCCACTCTACAAGGTATGTTTCCACCACTTTCCTCACAGATCTAAGAGGGCATCCGTAACACCCCAGGGCTGAGTGACCCACGTCTGGACTTTCATATTCTATTTGTAATCTAGCTGGGAAACTCAGGACATGGAAGAGACAATGGAAAGGCTTTTCTTATGTCTATCACATTAAAAAAGCTCTTTGAGGATAACTGTACCAGCCAGGCAATGCAGTCAACATGTAAAGCCCAATTCTTTTCACAGACCTATGCAGACCCTTTCTTACAGATCTGACGTGGTTGAAGCTAAAACAAGTTTAAGACCATGAACTAGAGAGGCTGAGACCATTTTTCCAAAGATTTTTGACGGCTAAGAGGACCTGTGTTAAGAGCTGAGTTTCAATGAAGTTTCATAGAAAGACTGTGCAAGTGAGAAGAAAGAGAGTTGCCAAGCAGTTCAGGAACCTTCCTGAGTCCTGAGATCCATGTTCAACTCTTTTTGTCAGAATGCAAATGATCTGGGAGAAAAATGTTGAAATAGCATTGATACTGACCCAGAAGTCATCAGATATAAAATATCATGGTTTTGTCTAACAAACTGAAAACCAAGTTTAATTTCTCAGAAATTTTAAGTTTCAGTTCCAGTAGGAAAAACCCCACAATTTGAGACTTTAAAAATTAATGTAAAGTGAACATTTGCTATTCTCAATTCTTAGGATGCAAATCCTTATGAGAAACCTGACAGAAGTCAACATGAAGTTTCTGGTGAGTTTAACAGATCACATTTTCACACCTAGATCATGCGGAGTTTTTCAGAACACTAGTGCTAGCACCTGAAAAAAGTGAGAGAAGAATTTTTTTGGGCAATTTCAAGCTTTCATATCACTATGAAGTTCACGTTTCCTCAGCAATGAGCCAAGTACGAAGGAATACTAGTGAATTAGTAACAGATAATATAATGTACTCTTAGAATTCCTTGAATTACAGAGACCAATTTTGATTGGTCTCAGACAACTCAGAAACACGAGCCAACACGAACTTCTTTTTACTTTTTTTTTTTTTACTCGGTAAACCATAGTTTGTACCCTCTGGGGTGAAACATATAATATACTCCATAGGGAAGAAGCACCAGCTTGCTGAAGTCACTTGTTCGCTTCTGGCTAAATTGCCACTCCCCTCTTCAAGGTGAAGAGAAAGGGCAATATCACCATAAAGCACAATCAAGATCTCAGCAACTTCAAGAGACGCCAAACCAGCCTCTCAGGGCTGGTGGCAAACTGCATCGCCTGAGGGAGGGTGGCAATAAAGTCTAGAGACTTCTTCAGGGCTGACAACTGTATCACTGCAGTCAGATGCAATTACGGAGCTGGAGCAGCTAGCAGGAAAGGGGGTTGACAGTGACCACGAAAGTGGAAAGGCCTGGGAGAAAGCAGACCAAACATTAGTAATGCAAAGTCAATGCCTAGATTGCTAAATCTATGCGTTACACAAAGGACCTCCTTTGGCAACCGCTACTCAAGGTGACTAACGTTTGCTCATGCTGACTTCAACGAAAATTAAGTGCCTGAGAAACTGCTGCCTAGGGTGAGGAAGGGTATGTCTACATGGTGTCTGGCAGGCTGACAAAGGCTCACCCCGCCTGCACTCCAGCCTGGCCAGGCACAAGCCAGCACCAAGGCAGAGGACAGGTAGCTGTGGTTAGTAGAACCCCAAACCCAAGCTAACAAGCCCTGCAGAGGAACGGGGCTGGGGCTCGACATCCTCGCTCGCGCAGCTGTACGGCTTCCGCTGGAGGTTGGCTTGGGTCCAGTTGGCTTGAAGCATGGGCAGAACGAGCTCATGTCTGCTTGCAAAATACTGCGCACAGCTCTGACTTCTGCCCAAGAGGTTGAAGAAACGAAGAAAACGCACATAAAGCAGCCATTATGGATTCCCGGCTTCTTCAAAACCCGGAGATTCACACTGTGGACCCAACCCTGGTTTGTTTTCCCAGTGTGCTCCAGGTATTAAATACTTAATCTCAACAAAACAAAATTAATTACATTTAAATCTTTCAGGTCCCCTCCTTTAAAAAAAAAACAAAACTGTTTTGCGTGTTCTCAATTACAGTAAAAGTTAAAACTCATGATTTGATCAGAAATGCTCCAGTATCTCCATACCCAAGTTTTAGCACTCCTAAGCAGGAATTGTAGATTTTGTCATGCATTTCAATTCTGACTACCTTGGGCCAAAATACTCTTACCTTCTGCAAGATAATTTGATAACTGCTGACCTGGATTATGGGCCTAATCCAAACCCAAAGCAAATCACTTTCAACCGTACATTCATTTTATGCCTGTTGTTCATGTAGCAACGTGACCAGACCAGATTTCTAGAGGCTGGGAACTTACTAACCAAATTTGTGCCCAAGCCCTTTGTTTTTTTCCTGCCTGTAAAATGGTCATACACACCTGTGAGGGCTGATTAGGAGAAACCACAAAGATGAACTATGCTACACAATCTCAGGCAAGTTGCAGCATTTTTAAGGATTATCACTCCACTTCTAAACCACCACAACTGTGTACTTCAGAGAGTGAAGGAGTCAAGAAGCACTACACTTTCTGACCCATGCACAGCCTAAATTCTTAGAAATTTACATGTCAACATGATGGCCGCCATAGGTAACAAAGCTGGACAATATAGGCTGCTGCTTTCCAATCAAACCAGATTGCTACACCCCTTGCCAAAATAATGACTAATGAAATGACTAAGAGGGATGGGTAACTGAAAAGAAGAGGCTGCAGGAATGACACAATACTGTAAAGTATTAATTCTGTCAGACAACCTGGCACTGTTTGAGTATTTTATATCCTTTCCTCTTTGAGAACATAATGCTAACTCAGTCTGGTCATTTTATTACATGGGAGAGGGGAATTCCTCCTTGCAACAGGAACCTCATCACTGCAAAGGAAAAAGTAAAGTAACACAGTGGAGAAACAAAATGTTAAAGTAAGCCAGTGTATTAGAGCTTAAAGCAGGACTCAGAAAGGCAGCAAAAGACAACTGCACTAGAATCTTCTCTTGCTACTTACAGTACAGAAGATGTAAGAATTGAGAGAAGTGAGAAAGGACCATGGCAATAGCAAAAATGAGTGGACCGTGCCAAACTTTCTCTTACAGTCCTTGCCAAAATGCCCTCTTGTCTCCTGAAATACAACTTAATGGCAGTCAGGGAGCAAGTAACCTGACCTAATGCTCACTGAATCAATAGCAACTGATTTTCCTGATAACTTCCATGGACTTCGTCTATGTCCTGCCCTGAAAGAGTTCATTTGTTCCCTTGCTGTGTGATCATATATCTTCCTAGAGTGTCTCTCCACAGGTTTGATTTCTCTGAACATACAAGTTTATTCACAATAATCCTGTTTAGGTTCTTGCACTGCTTGCTTTATCCACATAACTGTTTGCCTGAGATTAAGCCTCACATGTTCCCACTACAGACACACACTGGGGGGAAAGGGAGTTAGCCACCTTCACAGAGGGACTGTGTGGTGACAGCAGCAGCAAGAAACCCCAATTTCCACTGTCTTCCCAGTTCACCACTTGAACTACAAAACTACCCTTGCTATAATGACTTGGATTTCATTATTTATTGTTTGCTCACTCTTCAAATTAGAAGTGATCTGGGCTCCTTAGGATAAAAGGTTCTAGCTAAGTACTTATGGTTGTTTGTTGTTATTATCATTGAGATTATTTACAAATAGAAGTGTCAAGGTAGATTCAGAACAAGTTCTGCTGAGGCTCATTTATCTTCCAGGCATCCATCCATGCTGTGATATAGTATTAAGGTGTGAACAGGGAAAACCATGTATCCAGTCAGTGCTGTGTTTAAGTGGCCTGCCAATTCCAGCTAATCACCAAGTTATTTACTTCCAGTTTATTAGGCCGAAATTGCCACTAGCTGTTGGCAGCCTCTGATATTTACACCTTACTTTCCTGGGGTCTCTTCAAGCACTGCTGTAATAAAAAAGCCGTTTCTTCCAGGTTCAGATGCAAGAATTAACACAGAGAGCACCGCACAAGGCCAAGCCAAATTCTGATCTCAGTTACAAATGTGCAACCCCATTGATTTCCAGTGGTTTAATTTGCAATGGTCTTGAGCTGCTGTACCTGAGAGCACAATTTGATCCACTGTTTTCACAGAGAGGAGTAACAGCGCTACCGCTTATACGCTTGTGAGAATTTTAAACACAGTAAGGGTTGGATAAACATCAATCACTATCAATGGCCCTCAGTCTCATTTACATCACATCCAATAAAGCCCTGGATGAGCAATTCATCAGAAATTAGCCTAAATTATTCACAATTATTTTATATACTTCTGTAGCTTTTTATTATTTTAGTATTTGAGCACTTCAGAAACTTCCACATCTTTATCCTCATAATGTTCCCCTCAGAGAGTGAAGAGTTGGAATTTCTTACTGTTTGTGGGAGACTTTTCAGGGAGAAAAGTCCGAGATCACAGGGAAAATTCAACAGAGGCTTGGATTTAGATTTCCAAAACTGTAGGGAATAGGACCTGAAATGCAAGGATCTCCTTTTCTTATTAATGCTTTTCACTGGATAACAATAAAAGCAAACAACAAATTCTCAAATCCTCTCATAATATTTTTCAACCTGAATTTTTTCATTTTAGCCAGATACAGGGTCCTTTCCTTGGTATCTCTGGGAACCTCTAGACAGGAATGATTTGTTTTCTCCCACCTGTAAAGAGAGCCTGTTGTTGGTCTCCTAAAGCTGCTTTTTCCAAGGAACACTCCCTGTGCGGTGTTTTCCTTTGATTTTAGATGCATGATTAAACCTTGCAGCCATGCCTGCAGTTGTGTAAGGCCAAGAGAGTATTTGTCCATGCAGAGCAAACATGAGATTCCTAATTCTGAGCCTCAGATCTGCACTGAGCTATGAGCTCCACATGAAGTTCCCAACCCCTTCACACCTTCCTGCTGCCAACACGAGGGAGTTCCACAATTTGCCCAGGGCCAGGCACACCTTTATTCATAGGAAAACCTAAGAAGCAGCCAGAGCAAACCAATACTTACTCATAGCACATGTGTACTTGCTCAAATGACCACTTCCAGAAACAATAAAATACTGTGAACAAGCCCTGTCCTGCTAAAATTACACACTCACAGCTCATTCCACAGGCTGTGTTCATTGCAATGAGGAAAGCTACCATATTAAAAAAGAAATCTCCCTTTAAACAGTTTCTCAAAGATATTCCCTCCTACCCCATGTAAAGAGACTAGATCAAAAGAAATTGCAACATGTGTTTTCGACTACATGGTCAGTTGTGCCCCATCTCTTGACTTCAGTCCTGACTTTCTCCACAGAAATGAAGTTTGTCATGCACTACAGCCTGCCCAGTAATGATATCAGCCATATGGGTATCTCACAAGCCTCATTTAGGACAGTCATATTTGCACCAATTCCATTTCTTGCCTACGAGAAAAAAAAAAAAACTAAGAAGAGGGTGGAGAAAGAAAGAGAAGTAAAGGAAGACAAAAAGCAGGTTTTATTTTTTAATAACTTGAAAGTATCTCCTGATAGGGAGAAAGTTACCATTTACTTTATTTTTGGTCCACTTTCTGATTTCCAGTCACTTTGTGAGGTATATCAGCTGGGAACTATTGACATTATAGCACAGCCAGGTAGATATAGGTCAGGAAAAATCATCAGAAACAATCTAAAAGGCCATGCTTTATCCAGTTAAGTATAGTTACTTTAACTGAAAAAGTCTCACTGCTCAGTTCAGTACCATCTATGAAACAAAACACATGGATTTTAAGAAATAGTTATATTTGGAATTAATACTGTTATAGTTAAATGCCAAATGGAAAAAAAATCTTGAAAAAGCAGTCTCTCCTCTGTTCTCACATGGTTGCTGTATCTAGAGTCCTATTCAGGTTCCAGGGGAACAGTGTGTCACACTGGAAGTACTCTTGTAATTTTGACATGATTACAGCACAGAAGCTGTCATAGAGAGAGCTCTGGGATGCCAGTACTTATCCTTCTCCATGACTCCAAGTCCTTTCTCTGTCCCTTTTATCCTCCATCTCCCCTGCTCTCTCTTTTTCCCTATCACACACACATCCCAAGTCAGCCTGATTTATTGACAGCAAGGAAGATTTGTGTTGGTCTTTACATCTCCGTCTGTCCACCTGTGAAATAGTTTTCTAGTCATAGACATTACCTGAATAGTGATTTAACAAAGAGTAAAAATGCAAAGGCTATTTCACACACATTAAAAAAAATCAAAGTGACTAAATCCGTTAACCTGTTTTTTCTCTTTTGCTCACAGTAATACTGGTGAGGATTTTAAAACTATTAGAAATATTTTTAAAAGATGCTTTAAAAAGCAAGTGGTCTCTGTTGTTTTTTTTTTTTGGAAACGTTGCCAATCCTATTGTCATTATCAGAAATGCTCACCCTTGTCCAAAATTTCTCCTCCTCCATGCACTGGCTGCTAACTTGCTGTTACACACTGGCTGGGATGGTGAAGTCCAGTAGCCCAGAGAGCACTAGAGAGCACTGCTTGTGAAAGGACTGTAAAGCATCATTGCTAAATTGGAGAGTCCCTGGGGAAAGATCCTATTTGTACCAACTTTTATCTAAAAAGTTGTTGTGCTTATTGTGCAGGTGTATGTCAAAGTTGCCTGGATGATACAAAACCTCATCTTGTGGCCAGGCAATTTAGTCTTTTGCTTCTTTTGCTTTTTTTACTGTCTGCTCTCCACAGATCTGCGTGAACCCAAGCTAGCGAACTCTGAAAAGAATTTGGTCTGGCTTGCCAGAAATGCTTGAGCAACTAGCCAGTCCACAAATGGCAAAGAGAACAGTATCAGCTTTGGTTTGGTTTTGTCAGGGGCTTTTTTATGGGTTGAATTAACTCCAGAGTCAGCAGTCCAGTGCATGCAATAGCACTGGAAACTGAAATTACCTGCCTTTGGACAAAATACCAACACTACGCCTTGAGTGAAAACTCAGAGACAAAGTCCTGGTTGTCATCAACTCACAGTGCATTCCCCTGAACTAGAGTTCATCAAGTACTTCTGACAATTTGAGGATAACAGTCTTGTGTACAGATATTTCACAAGCAGAGAAAAAAACCTACCTGGGATACATTATTTGTTAACTGTTCACTCCACTCATGATTGGTGTGTGACTCTGAACTGTATTTGGCATCTAACATCTCTCTTTTGATAGATAGCAATATCTCAGCAGCCTGCTCTCTGTGCCAGTGCAGACAAGGAATGGGCAGCACACGTTCATCAAACTAACATCTGCTTTCAGTTCTCATTTATAGATATGGAATCCTTTCAACTGGACATTAATCATTCTCAACAGCAGCAATTAGATACTTGAGACAGATCAGAACAAATCAAATTAGCCTTATTTATTAAACAAAAAATTCCTAAGGAGTAAATAAAAAGGATGGCAGACCATCCTGTGTGCAGTAACATAAAAAGAAAATTAAGATACTGACACACAGGAGTCTAAAAGCTTTCAGGTGCTATTTTCAAAGCCTCAACTGTAACCAAATAGCAGAGGGCTCTACTGCAGAATGCCTCATGGATTATTTTAGCAATAAGGTATAATTGAAAGGATTATTGTGAATGTAATGTTTCCCTTCCAAAAATTCCAGGAATGCAAAAATTACTCTCATCTGCACTGCATGACTCATGTTTTTAATGCTGGAGCTTCATTTTCACTCATGAGGAATTCAAGCACAGGGAAATGTTACCACAGAAATCCTCATTCAATCGACAAAGGAAAATCTCTCTTTTGCTGCAGTTAAACAAAGCCTAAGAATTGTATCTTTAGAGAGTCTGGCTTGGTTCAGCTTCAGGCAATGGACATCCTGCACATCAAGAAAAGACACTGCCCTCCCCAAGGGATCAAACGGATCTCCCTGAGTCGTTCAAATTCTCCAGACTGGCTCAAACCGAGCAGATCAGCTTCCTTTTCCTGGATTTCCCCAGCTTAACATGGCAGACAGCTTTCAGCAAGCAAGGTGGGGGACCCTGCCACATTTGCGTGGAAATTAGTAGTAAAACATTTGTAGATCACAAGACAAAGGGACTGACCACGGGGAAGGTGCACAGCTATCCACCAAGCACCTCATACTCTCTCTCTCTTTCCTCAATTTTCTTTTTCCAAAACTCACTTTAACTTTTTAAAAAGGAAAAAATTCAACATGTTGATTACAGAAAACTAGCACTGTGTAAGTGAAGAAGAGCTCTCCCCATTTAGATTACATGTATCAGCAGCATTTCAGGGTTGTTTTTTACAATGGGAGCTAAATGTTAAGCAGATGAGAAGTTTCCTGAACGAATACATCGGAGAACAGGAAACAGGGTTTTGCCATCCAGAAACAAAATGATCCTCATCTGCCTGTGCCATAGATCATAAAGCTGATCATCTGCTCCCATCCAGAAAGCCTCATCCCACGCTGGGCTGTCTTTGCTGCTGGAGAGAACCAGAGTGGGGCAAGCAGGTCTAGAGGAAATGTGATTCTGCTGCATGCCCTGAAAAGCTGTGCTGCTTTATCGCCTTTCTTCTCAGCACCTATTCAAGGTGTCAGTGGGTGGGGTGGAGGCTTGCATGGGAAGGAGGAAGACACTTTTTCCAGTGAACGCATCACACCTCTCCCTCTTCAATATCCAGAGTCTTTCAGGCTGATCCTTTCCTCTCCTTTCCTCAACTCTACATGCACCTGACTAATAACAGTAGAGATATCATCTGAGGTTAGCTCATTACATGTTTATTACTCCTTTGTTTATTTCTTCATAAATATAAACTGTTGTTGTCCATGCAAGCCTGTGCATCTAGCCCAGGTCTGGTGAGCCCCAAATTGAAAATAGCCTAAAGATGTGAGAAATCACGGCCAGCATCGTAGCGAGTTAGTCAAGGTATGGAGAGAGAACCATTGCAACATGCAATATATAGGGATGGGTTTATATTTAAGATTTCCTGGCTTGGAGGTACCGTGTTAGCTAGTTAGATGTGGTTATAAATGGAAGCACCAGCTGACATTAATCACAATACTTTGTTGATGTAGCTACCAATATGAAATTACAAAAGGGACAGGTACCTTGAAAACCTAAGTCCAGTTTATCGTTGGCCAGATCATTTATCAGCCAGAGAAAGTAACCGTTCCTCTGTGTTCCATGGTCTCGTGGAAAAGGGAATCTGAGGCAGAGATGGAGGAAGGGGCCTTGGTTTTTTATTTGATTTGATTTTTCATTTGGTTCAATGGAACTTTAAGAAATATTAATCTGCTCCTTCGTTTAATTTCATCTGTACCACTGGCCAAGAGAAATGCACTAATTTATAAGTTGAAGCAAGCCTTGAGATAATGTCACCCACCATTCATCCAAATTTGTCACTAGCATCCCATTAAAGCCATAATTATTTTTTAATTAAAACTAAGGAAGCTGGCATGCGTGTGCCTACTTTATACATCTGTTATGGGTTAAAATAGCTTTTAAAAAATGTTTTTTTAGACCGCAGTCTTTTGTGGCCATGGCCTATGCCAAAGAAAACGCAAACTTGCTTATTTTCTCCATGGGGCGCAACACTGCCTATGTGTGCCTGAACAGATTCGACTGGCCGTGAAAAGAATTCTAAATAAAACACAAACATGGAATTTGGCAATGCCACAGAAGCGAGCTTAAGACTAATTCCAGCATGCGGACGGCTCTCACACAGCAAGTCTGGCTCCACTATAAATGAAACCAGGCCCTGTAAAATCGCCAGTAAAGTTTGAGTTAGGATTTAAAGAGACAGCACTCTTATTCCAAGGTTTAAAGGGGAAAAACACACCCGCGCGCACATACACATACCCCAGCTTATTAAGGAAATTTGTGCTGGCCCAATAAGTCTGTACTTTGCAAGCTGTGTTTACTTTCAGCAGTCATTTCCATTTAAAAAAATGTTAATTTTAAAGAAGGAAAAAAAACCCCAAAACAAAAAGACCCCAAAACCACTAAAACCAGCAAATTGACTTTGGAGTTGAGTTTTAGAAAAAAAATGCTGCGATTGTTACTGCAGGGACCACTGGCAGTGACAGCATGAATGAAGGACCCACCTTATAGCAAAGTTGAAATGATATATTAAAAAAAAGAAAGAGATATGAATGTCTAGGGCAGAGCAGGGGAAAGGAAAGGAAAGGTACAGATGGGCACAAGCTCCATGTCCAGGGTGGCCAGGGACAGAGCATTCTGTTCCCATCAGACAGCCCAGCAAGCAGCATGGTGACTCACTGGGACTTGTGGGAGGGAGCTATATGCAATACAGCTCCATGCTGCCATGTACATGGGGAAATCTAATCCTGGGGCAATGAAATCCCCTGGGTAATACCTCCCCAGCAGTGCCAGCTGGCCCCAGAGAGCAAAGACATCTGTGAAGAAAGAGTGAGGAGAAAGTGAGAAACAGCATTCACTCATCGTTACCTATTAAGGAGAAAACAAATTTAAGAAATCTCAGTTTATAATCACAAGACACAGCCTGGCAAACTTAGCAGAAAAGGGCAGGGAGCAAATTATTTAAGCAGTGGTGGTACTGTCCCTCACAATTTTGCTCTCCCTTACAGCTCTGGATGATAGCAGGCCACTGAATTAAAATTATATCTCAAGAGGTCACCTCAAACCCTGATCATTGGGTTTTTTCTCGAAAAGGGAAGAGCAGAAGGGAAGATTTGATGGCTAGAGAGCTCTAAATATGGGAAGAGTTCAGACAGTTATGAGTGTGCTTAACTGCACTAATGAATGGTGACAGTGGTGATGGAGGCAGGGGCAGCATCGATGCAGATTTCACAGCGCTCCGTGTGGAAAATGGGCAGGGAAAGTACGAAGGAAATTGGGAAGGAGTTTACAGCAATTTCATAGGATCATTTTACAACTATTCTATGTCTCTCTTGATAATGATAGTGAAGTGTTTGGCTTCAATAGACTACAGAGCTTTTAAGATTCTACCTCAAATTTACAACGGAAGTATCAGGTCAGTTTGAGGAGAAAGTAGAAAAAATAGAAAAATAATTGCCTTTTTTTTTTAATAAGGTTTTACAGGAAAGTAAAGTTACTCACTAATCTTGTTCTCACTGTAGGACCCCAATGATCCTGTTTCCAGTTTACTCAACAGTTCACACATTTTTATAGAGGATTTGGATTAATCAATCTGTAAACACTCAGATCTAATTTTTGGACATACTTTGCATTATAAGCCTGTCTGTGCCATAACGAATGAACTTACTCTCTCCATGTTCAACCAGAAGAGTGGAGAAAATAACCCAAAACTCTGTTAGAAGATGCAAACTGAAAAAACTAGTTCTCCGGCAGGCAAAAGGCACTGGTGCCATGCTGAGGTCTTACAAGGTTCCATGAATTTTTGGGTTTTGCCCTGATCACCATGGACAGTCTTAAATGCTACGTATTTACCAACAATACTATGATTATTATTTAAATCTCTGTACATCCTGGAATTCCATAGACCATGTTCACAGCTGGAAGAAGAGTATAACACCACTGAAGTCAGAAAACACCTCATAGAAAGATGCTCAGCCAAGCATCCCTAGGCAGCCCCTAACCCATCTCTCAGTGGACTGCTGGCATGGCACAGCACACCCTGGAAGCACTACATTTGTCACGCAGCCATGGAAGAGACGTAAAGATCAAGTTTAGATCTGTGTCTCACGTGAAGTAATCTAGGTCAATACAGGACATAAAAGGAGATAGACTGATACACAGAAAGGATGGCATGCTCCCCTCACATTGCCAGGGGATGTACAGAAAATAATACATTTACAGTTGGCTTCAAATAGCCCAGTGATGTTTAAACAAGCATAAAAGCTTCAGGTATGTTGGGCAAACCAGCCCCTCTCTAACCAGAGATTCTTTATGTTAATAGCAAAAACACTAATTTACAAAGCACCGTTTCATGGCACAATTCCAGCGGCTATGTCTCCCCATCTCCTTGCTTAGTGCCTGCATTAACCTCATTCCAGAAGTCCCAGGACCTCTGACTCATACAGCTGAATTCATAAAAAATGTAAGCCTTTGCTACATGGGATTTTTGCCTGCTTCCTTCCAAGTGCATGTTTTAGTGTCTCATTGAACCTGACTTCCCCTGTGCTATGGCAGGTTACATTAGCTGGAACAGGGACCCATAGAAATGGTTTGATTTAGACAAAAACAAGACGAAAATAAAGATACCAAAGGCATGTACTGTACACTAGCCTACCAGATTTCTGTGCATACTGCAAAAATGCTTGGAAAAAGACTGCCCAAAAGAAAGCAAACAGCATAAAAACATATGTTGCTAACAGTTGCTCAGATGTTTACTGCTCAGCAGATAGAAGGACCAACATGCAGAACACAGAAGCCCAGTGGGGCACATGCGAGGTGCATCAGCATGGCTTCTTTGACTCAAATCCCTTTCTGAACATAAAGCATCCCATCTGAGCACAGAACTCTTCCTTTCATCTATTTTTATGAAGCACTCAGAAAAATAAAAAAGAGCCCAGGTCCTCTGAATTAGACAGCTCTGGAGGGACACGGGGTAATTTTTTTGCAGTTCTCTGGCCTAAACCTGAGTCACTCCAGGAATAAATGATCCAATTCCTCTAAAATAAATAAAATAAAACAAAGCAATTTCACTACAAAATGTACAACGCCTCTCTGTTGCCTCCACCTTTCCCACTCTGGCTTGTGAACTCAAGAGCAGTTCTCATCACAACTACCTACGCCATACACCATAGCTTGCCCTACTTCCTTTGACATTGAGCATTATATTTGTGCACGAGAGATTTATCTCTGTTCTCACAAACTGAACAGGCCAATTCACTTCCTGGCTCAGACACACAAACACGTCCGCACAAATCTGACAGAAAGCGAGAAGAAAAGTGATGACAAAAAGCTACTGCTGAAGGGGCAGGAGGAAACTCCATCCTGAATATGCCAGGTGAGGCTGTACAAGTGAACTGTTTAGCATATGTTATGTACAAAGGAACAGCAATTTACTGAGAGAAAGAAAGAATAATTGCAAACATTTATGCCTCATGCATGCGTATAAAAAAAAAAATCAGCTCTTACAAAACTGGTGCATTGCCCAACCAAAAGGCAAGGCACCTGACAAGCACTACCCCTAATTTTGTTGCTTTTTAGGTGATTGCTTCCTTCCTTCTCTTCCTGCAGTTGATTTCTTCTCTATTTAGGAATTATTCACCAAGAGGCATTCAACTCCCTGAAAACGGCTGGGAAAGCAGTGGTAGCAGGGGAGATGCTGGTCCCATACTGCAAACCATCCCCGATGATTACTCTACAGCAGAAACATGAAAGCCATTCCTGTCCCTTTGCTGAATACAAACATGCACCATGCTACAACTTCAAAAGCAGGTCTGCTCCTCCTTCAGACAATTGAGGTGTTTCTGGACATAATGGCACCGAAAGATAGATGGTGCCCAAACCTTGCCTACTGCACCCCATTAAAGCAGTCTTCATTTATGCTGCTCTTACGGAAGGTAGTGCACAAACACGAAGAAAAAAAGAAGACTCTAATTTGCTTGGGTCTTCTGTCAGAGCAGCAGGCACCTTGCCATCAGTGGTGCCTCTTTGCAACTAAGCTTCACTCTCCCTTCCAAACTATCGATACTCCCAAATGTTTAATGAATCAAGGGGAAAAAAATGGGGGTTATTACTAATGGGAACAAGAAAGCACAAAAAAAGAGCCCTTAAAGAAAAAACAAAACTGTTCAATAAGATAGAACAGAAATGGCCTTCCACTGCTTTCTCATAAGCTCCCTTTTTGCCTCATCTCCCACCTGATACCACCAAAGCCTGTTCGTGCTTTAACAAAGATGGATCAGTTGCTGTGTGCTCCCCTGGTGCTTACCTATACTCTGAAGTCACCTACTCCTAATCCAGCCATCGCTCAGCAAACTCTAAAAGGAAATAAAATCATTCATTCCAATAAGTAAATTATAAAATCACCTTCATCCATCTTGTTCCTATATTTTTAAATTTGACTGTGGCCAGAAAACTGCTGGCTGGGAATCACCCTTCCCCCACTCACACATACACCCTTTAAAAATGCAAAATCTAGCCCTCTATTTCAATATTTCTGATGTCAGTGACCGGTGTCGGCTCTCCCCATACAGTAACTGCTTTAAAGCGCTGCATACAGCACTGCATTAAAAATTAATTACACATGCTATTTTATTGATAGTGCATAATGTAATGAGCACCAGCTGTGCTAAACATCCAAACTCCTTTTTAAGACAGCTATAAAAAAAGAAAGAAACTGCACTTCCAAATGCTTCTCCTGTCAGAGGAGAAAAACAGCAACATCTTGGATGGATTTGAAACAGGATTCTTTGATTTAGCTCTCCATTTGGAGCGTTTGAAGAGTTCAGACTCTTGGGCTCAGTGTAGTGGTATGCGATCGAGTTAACTCTCTCAATGTTGGAGCCATTGTCCTTACTGCAGGCAACGTTGCCTTGAACCATTTTGTCCCAAGACTGCCAGACTCAGTTCCACCCATTACTATTGCAATTAAGGGCTTTTCTTTTTTTCCTGGGATGTCTAGAAATGGTAAGCATCCACTTTAAAGCACCTTTAAATATCACTGTTGCTCCTGCTGGTTCTTAACTTGACATAATTAGGACTTACAAAGTTATGGTGATCGGCCATCTGCCCAGAACAAAGCTGCAGTCATGCTCACATTGCCAGTGACCCTGCCCCATGCAGCACCCTCATTCTAGTCACCTCTTTGCGATCTTAAGGTCCCTTCACTGCCTCTTGACAAATACATCACTCAGTCAAAAAAATCAGTCTCTCTTAGACCCACCTATGTTGAGTTTGGATCTGATTTTAATATCTAGTGAGATGGAGAGCTGCATAGACAGCAGGTCACATATGATTTTAATACTTGGGTAAATGAATGAACACATAGATTGACAGACAGGTGTAAAGATGGATGAATACACTCAGATGATGCATTACTGGTTTTAGTATATATATCTCTCACATACCCCTGCACTCTGTAAGTACCATCCACTAAGTCAGTTCTACCAAAGCATGCATTAAATATTTCACTAAAGTAAATAAATACATGTAACTATGACTAATAGGGAGATCTTTCCCTAGCCAGCACTTTATGCAAATCTCTTCTTTATGCACCAAAATGAAAAGATACATTTACAAAGGGTCTCGGGGAAACTATAGGTCTTTGTCTGCCTTCAGACACTTATACCCAACTCCCTTTCTCCTCTCAAAAAGTACTAAACAGAAACCAAGTTTTAGTGCACTCTTTTTTTCTCCTTTTTTTTTCTTTTTTTTTTGAGATTCCACTGAACAAAAAATGAGGAGTAGAGTATGAGCCATTGTCCTGGGACATGATGAGTTAGGAGGTTTTTGCCGGATGAGTTTGCATTCTCTGCTCTGATTACTGTTTTGTTTTCCATTGATCCTCCTGTGTTAATAAAACCCAGTCTGGAGTGAACAAAAGCTTGCTTCTTGTTCAAGTAAGAAATGTGCCGAGTGCATACCATATCATTAACATAAAAGTTTTTGAAATAATACTGCTTTCTAGACAGACTGTATTAATTGCATCAAGCTTTTTACAGCAGGGTGGTCTAATCTAGCTCCTCTTATTGGCTGACTCCAGTTATAAAACCAACATAAAATTAATATGGTGATATAATAGAAGGAGGGAAAAGTATTCTTTTAAAAACCTATGATTTACTTATAGGGACTGCTTTTATCTTTACTGTCACGTTAACCTTTGCCAAGAAAACACCAGACTAGTTAAATGAAGCAGTAAGTAGAATTTCAGTAGCCAAGTAAATTGATATTAACTTTACAAGATGACTGTGATTTTCAGAATGTCCTAATGACTAATACAGCTGATTCCTTGAATTAGCAGGAGCTTGTTCCTCTCTTCTGAGCTATGGCCCCATGCTTTCCTCTGTTTTAGACCTTAAACTACACAGCCCTGTCCATTAATCATTGCTGTCCATGCCCACTTGCTGTTTTTACATGTGCAACTAAGTATCTAATTGCTTTCCACCTCCTTCCACCAGCCTACATGTGGGAAGGAAGCAGATTCACTGGTTAGATGAATATATGTGTATTAGACAGACTTAATTATCTTTACAGGGGTATATAAAATCCTCACCCATAGGCCCAGGTCCAAAGATTTGGGATCAGGTATATATTTGAACGCAGGCACAGGGGACAAATTATTCTCTGTGTGATTACAATCCCTTTTGTCTTATGCCGATTACGATCCCGTTTCTGGGGCTTTTGCACCATAGTATCTTCAGGGCAGGGACTTTTTTCTTTGGAGAACACACTGTAAAGTGCCATGCACTTCTGCACTGAGATTTTCAATGCTCATTTCTCGTTAACTTTAATGGCAAATGGGCATCCAAATCTCTTAGGCAGCTTTGACAATTTAAGCCTTAATGTACAATATTAATAAATCAGCATCATAAAAAGAGTCTTATGAAGATGTATTGTGAAAAAATAGCCCCACAAAAAGCATTGCAGTGTATGTGTGCATGCATACAGGCATATACTTTTCTTTACATAATTACGTCTCTCAACAATCATTTGCATGTCTCTGTTATGCAAAAAAACCTGCGTGTGTTTTACAGTTACTCTGAGCAGTTGCAATTCATTGAAATGAAATAAAAAGCAGGCTCAAAAAAGCACCCTAATCTGGCAAGGGGTAAAGCAAAATGAATGCTTTGCCCATTTATATTTTAGATCCAAGCTACACAACCCTGTGAATTTCATTACTCTATTCCAACTTCTAATTAAATAGGCACTAAAAACATTTAAACGGGAGAACCCAATTCAACAGACAAAAGCCTCTGAGGCAAAAAATAAATAAATAAATAGATTGAGAGAGAACTTGAACCAGTGGTAGATTTTTTTTTAATCGCATGGAAAAATATAGACCTTTAATTGCAAATTCCTCATCCTGTAGTGCCCTGAATACAAAGAACTGAACAAGTACTGAGGAGACCACGACCAGCACCAGCCGAGAAGCACAGTGGACATCCAAGCAGATGTCCCAGCACCATTTACTGTGATTGAAACCACTATCAGCAGCACATTTTCTAAAGATCACTAACAGCTCTGGATGAGGCAGCATGAGTTCCTCTGTGCATGACTGAATGCTGCTCAGCATCCCAGACGATCACTCTTATCTAGGTCGGAGATTTCCAAATGCAGTTTTTCACACATGTGTACCCCAAATCCCACTGGCTTCCAGAAGTTTAGATTCTCAAGCACAAACTGCTGTGAGGGACTCTTGAGGGCCTCATTTCTGAGTGCCCAGCAGAGATTTGGGAGTACCTGCAACTTCAAGCCTTCAGAGTCGCAGCCTGCTTGAGAACTGCACAGAAAAACTCCAGGTCCTGAATTAAATGAATGCTGAAAAACAGGAAAGGTAAGAAACAATGAAGGATGAGGAGAGGCAAGAACTGTTGATGGGTTTTGTTCAAAGAAGGAAACAATTCCTCAGAAGGAAGAACAGAGCTGACAGAATAAAAGGCTAATCAAGTCAGAGAGACAAGCTGATCTCTAAAGCTGGAGCAGGAGACTATTGTAAATGTCTATATTAAAAAAGAGGGCACAATACCGGGATTGTCACTAGATTATTAGTCCACACAAATAACTCATTTTTCTTTCATTTCCACAAAATATTTTGGGGGACAGAAAGATCCCATAACCCTTCCCATGGGGTTTAAACCATGGCCAGGCTCACGTACAGTGAATTCTATGTGAGCTAAGAAAGGGTTAAGCAGACATAATCTCCTTTTTCAAGGGAAGAAAATGTTTCTTTCAAGCAGACCTTGACCAACTACTGTCATAAACATGTAGCATGCACTTTGATATAACCTATTCTCTAAGTGCCGCAGACTGCAGCAGTAATTACAGGAAGCCATGATAACAGGTCTCTCTCTCCACAGAGCTGGCATCGCTCTCCCAGCAAACAGGCAATTCTGAAAACTCACAGCACAGAACTCCAAAGTGAGAACTCAAAGTACGCAAAGTACAAAAGCCTCACCTTCCCACATTCTTTAATAAGTTATTCCTTCCTTCCTTTTCTATTTTTAGTTGTGCTTGCTTCCCTTACCACTAGCTACTGGCACCAGAAGCAATAGGGAACCAGGGCATTCAGTTCACTGTTACTACCTGAGTATCAAAAGCACATGTGTGCAGTCTACACCAGTGAAGACAGAGAACAGCAAAACAGGAGATAAGTTCCAGTTTGGTTTACTGGTTACTGGGAGGAGGGAAGGCAGGAGGTGGGGGAGCTATCTGACTTTCTGATCCAATGCTCACTATTTGCAAGAACCTGTCTCGACATTCATCCCAGGCCAGTTGGTCAATCTGCCAAGGCTGCGAAGCAGTTTGATTAAAACAGCATCTCCCACCACAGTGAACACAGCAGAAAATCTAACCAAACCCACAGATGCACTGACAGCACTTCACCACATAGCACGTTGCTGCAAGCCCAGTGCCTGCACTCCAGTGCAAGCATATGGGTGCAAGCTGAGCATCCTCCAGGCAGCATAGGAGCCTTCTCTGCATGCCCTGAGCTTCACCCAAGGTTGAAACGGCACCCTGAAGAAAGCCTCCTCCTGAGAATATTTTATCTTTCAAGAACAAGGGTTTCCAAGATACAAATTTAAATTTCTTGCAAATCTTTTTGTCTTGTTTTATTACATCAGTGAGAGATGTACAGGGATATTCTCATTAGATACAGCATACTGTAGCCATGTGGTACCACTACTTGTGGAAGGAATAAGCTGAGCACAGCAAAGTTTTGCCAGCTTCAGGGGGGAAATGAGGAGCTATTTCCCAAAGGCTTTACTGCTGACAGTCATTGCTGTCTCTCTAAATCCTCTGGTCCTCACACTTTACTTATCCAGAATCATTTGGGGAACTCCCTATTAAAACTACATGCATGTTATCATGAATGAGAGCTGTGGGGTTTGGCCCACCACAGTGAGACTCCATAAACATTTGTGGATTTTGCCACATCTGTATTTTTTTTTAAACCCCCACTGCTTTTCACCTTTCCAGCCTGCAGTTCACCATAAACCCAGTCTTGCAACTGAGCCATACTCAGAAACACCCACTGATTTCAAAGAGATCACTGGGTCTGAAATGATGGGGTCTGGCAACAATATGTCCGTGTTCTCTTTGGCTAGCTTGGTGTGCCTTCATTTTCACATTACTTTCCCCTCCTTGTGGTGACAAAAGTCAGGCATCCAAAAGGAATAAAGAAAAAGAAAAGCTGATGGGGTAGAGGCCAGGGATGCATGGTGAGTTACCAAGGAGCATTTTCTCAAAGCAAGGGAGAAAACAGCATGGAGCACATACACCCTGTGTGCACATGGATACGGAGGAGAGCCTTTAATATGAATGACTGAGGAGGGAGGGCAAAAAAAAAGAGTGAAGTAAAAATACCTCAGATGTTAAATGTTATCCAATTAAGCTTAAGATAAACATCCCAGAGAGATGAAATCTTGATACTGGGGTATCACTTTCTGTGAGGAGTCTCAGACATTTGTTAACAACATGGCACAAACGGCCCGGCAGTGGCTGCGGGTGACAACTGAGGGTGGGCAGGCAGGAAGGGAGGGATGGGCAAATGGAGGGAATCACATGCCCTTTCCCACTCCCCATCCTCTTCCAGGGTAAAGAGGGATGGAGGAAAGGGATTTAAGGCATTTTCTCTGCCTTCCCCATGCGACCCAGCAAAGGTAGCTCTCCCACAACAAAGACGACATCACTTGGCAGCACTACTGACCTTCAGATAGCAACAAAAAAAAAAGTATTTCTATTACCTGACAACTGACAATGACATCCAAATGTGCCTGACGTCTCAGTCTGAATCTCAGTCTGAGTCCCGCCAACTGAGACTGCACGTGCACCACAGCAGGGCAGGCTAAGGCAGGGCGGGAGGGAGGCCAATGCGCGGAGAGGTGACGTGATCACGGATGTGTGAGGGTGGGAGGAGGCAGCTATGGGAGCCCCCGGCAGGTTTGCAGGCCTGGACGGCCCTGGAGAAAAAACAATAGAAAAAACTGTCAGTCGGATCTAAGTTTGAAGGGACAGAGGAGGCATCATCAGGGGAAACAAGTGAGGTGGGGGCTGGCTGCCTAACGCACGACACACTTGGTCTGAACCCCTCTCTGTGTCCGGCTGAGGCTGCTGGGCTCACACTGGACAGGGGAAGAATAAGAAGAGACCTGGGGGACCCACGAACCCAGGCTGGGGGCCTGTGGTATGCATGGAGTGGGGGGAAGGTGGGGGATGGCCAGCCCTGGCACGGAGCAGAGTCAGAGGCAGCGGACGTCGCCACCAGTCGCCACCGGCACTTGCTCAGGGACCAAATCAAAAGGGGGATTATTGTTTTATGGCTGTGTTAATGCACTGAGCTGACACAAAACTGGGCAGGCTTTCTGCCGAGCCACTGCTGAAGTGGGCTCCACACACCAGCCCGGACAAAGTGAGGTGACTTAGAGCTCAAATGGCTCCAGCGAGGTGCCAGGAGCCGAGCTCCCAGAAGGAAGCCTTGGCGGCCGCGTTCTGCCTTCCCGCTTGAGCTGCGGCCAGTTGTGCATTTTGCATGCCCCGATTATGCAGGCTGCTTCCCTACTGAGCCTGCGAGGAAGGGAACAACCTTTTTCCTCGCAGCTAAAAGATGATATTGTAACCTCCAACCGTATTATTTATTTTTAACCCCTCTAGGAATAACCTGCCATTTAAAAGCTGTATTTAAAAGTTTTCCCCTGCTCCACTGGAAGCGCTTGCTCCTCCTGGCACTAGTCCAAACTGAACTCTGTGGCTTCGAAAAACTAAGATACAAGTCTTAAATATCGACATACACCTGCACAAATACAGACACACACACGCAATCATGCAGAAGTCATGTTTTTGGCTGGCATAAATTAGCAGAGTTTAAAGGGAAGCTTAGGGAATGGCACCACTTTCCATCTACTGGGAATCCCAACCCCTCCATTTAAAACTATGCCTACCACTTAGTTATTAACTAAAGAGTAGCTACTAATCAAGGGAAGTCTCTAAATGAAGATATGTGGTGAAGTAGTCGCCATTAAAAAACTGGCATTTGCCAATAGTTACCGCACAGTGGTAGATCAGAAACCACAGTTTCCCCCTGTATTTATATCAGGAAATACGTGTGCTAATTGTGGGGTACCTTCTGGCAAATGGTCTCTTTCTAAATGGTGGCATCTCTGGCTGTGCATGAGTGTGCGCCTTGCAGATACATGCAAACACCATGGCAGCAAGGAGAGAAATATTTATTTGTGTTCCCTCCAACCCTAGAAAAAACCCAACATTTTCTAAAGGAACTGACACTGTGGCAGCAAGGAGAAATATTTATCCATGCTCCCTCTGACCCTAAACATGCAACATTTTCCAAGAGAGCCTCTCCACCTTGAGAGTCCCTATTTGGAAACCAGGCCTGTATGTTGATCTGACAGCTACACATGTGAGGCAAACGGGGATACTTCATCCTTGGCACAGCATCCAGTGCTCCAGTCTGCAAGGACTGCATTTGATTTTGGCGTTTATCTTAAATGGGTAAGAGACCACCAGTGCAAAACATTTGTGTGAAGCTTTTGCCAAAACCACAAGTGAAGAGTCTAAATTCCCTGTGTAAATACTTGAGCTTCAAGCATCAAGGATAAAATTTATGCTCTTTTGTGAGGACTGGTTTTAAATAGAAGCCATCTCTGTGGCTTGTGGAACAAGGAAGGACTTTTTTATTTTGGGGGCTCTGTTGTTTGACTTCTGTAACTCTTTCATCTCTCTGAAAGTACTACACAAACAGGTAATGAAAACTGCTATCCAGATCATATCTACATTGTATTTTGGGCAGGATGGTGCACTATGCATGTGGAAACTGATGTCGGACATGGATTTCAGTGTGTATATGAACCACTCTACTGCCACTGTAACAGATATGACTAACAAGTTTGGTTTTTTTCATGGAACACGCAAAAAGTAACACAGATTCCCTCCAATGACTTAACAATTGTATCTTATATTCTTAATATAATAAAAATAGCTAGACTGCGTTGAGCTGCCTGTGCACTTGTCCTTGCTGGGAAAGTCATGAGCTTAAAATGGGGATTTAAAATAGAACCACAGGGCAGCTACTTCTCAGATTACACAAGATGTGTCTGCAGCTCCACCATGACTAAGGGTCCTGCAATCACATGGCCCTCTATACATCATGGTGCCATATTACAGGTTTTGAAGGAGATCATCACACAGAGAAACTATATGAAGCCCAACAAGTACACCATCAGCCTCAACTGCATGGGACTTCAGTGTGGAGGACCACGGGCCCTGGCACACAGCACTATCCTGAGAGTAACAGCCTCCTTTTAGTCCTTGTGTGTCCACACTGACGATGAAATTGATGTGGTCTGCACAGCCCTGAGCTGTACAAGATGCAAAAAGCTCTCACCAAGTGGATACAGGGAGGCCCTCTCTGCTCCTACCCAATAATCTCTTCTAGTGTGGAAACAGATTTAAGATTGCAAATACGAGGTTTCTCACCATCTGGTCAAAGGGATCCTGTAAGAGCCTCCCAACAGAGGTAGTGGGGGCAAGAGAGCAATCTGTTTTAACAAGGTACCTAACCAATTTACAGAAGGACTGTATGAACCAGATGCCAGTGAATGGATGGATCTGAACCTGTCACTCAGAAAGTCTTTTTCTTGTCCTAAACCTGGAGAAGAGAGGCTCTGGGGAAACCTTATAGCAGCCTTTCAATACCTGAATGGGGCTGACAAGACAGCCAGTCAGGGACTTTTTACAAGGACATGTAATGATAGGACAAGGAGCAATGGCTTTAAACTGACCGAGGGTAGGTTTAGATTAGATCTTAGGAAGAAATTCTTTACTGTGAAGGTGGTGAGAGACTGGAACAGGTTGCCCAGAGAAGCTGTAGATGCCCCATCCCTGGAAGTGCTCAAGGTCGGGTTGGATGGGACTTTGACCAACCTGGTCTAGTGGAAGGTGTCCCTGTTCATGGTGGGGGGGGTTGTACCTAGATGATCTTCAAGATCCATTCCAACCCAAACCATTCTATGATTCTGTGTTTTAGTGTATATATGAGGAAATCTAAAAATTGCTAACCTAGTGTCAGAAAAGAAAGAATTGGTGAGGGAGAAAAAGAATCAACCAAGAGAGACTCTGGCAGATGATCAGGGATTACCACCACCACTCCCAAATCCAGCACGAAGAGACAAAGATCATGGGGCTGCCAGATCAGAAGATTTGTCTGTCCCTACCAACAAAGTCAAATCAGGTGATTCCTCCTCCTCTTTGCTACGACTTCAGTGTTTGCTTCTTTGTCACAAATCCAGACAGTCCTACAGAATCAGATCAGATGGCAAATCATGAGGATGGAAATCATACCCAATGGCCTTAGGGAAAGGCAGGGAAAGGAGTGTTCCACCATTAGGTACATGATGCCTTAGGTGCAAGCTATAGAAAGAATAACAGTTGTGCTCAGAAATGCTCAGCTTGTGTTTGCTAGGAACATATTCCTGTTTTATCTCTTTAGCTCCTCTCTGTGGGATCCTATGTGGGATTTTTCCCCATAAAGGGTCTATTTAAAGCTGAAAATGAAGATGGAGGCTCTACCATTCTTCAACTTAACTGTTACAGATGACAGACAAACACAAAATGAACAAAGAGATAAAAAGATAAATAGATATGGGTAGATAGATAGTATCCTAAGGTGGTACTGAGAGTTTTCTGCTCGGCCCACGCAGCAACAGGCGAGGGAGCGGAGCTGATCTCTGGAATTCTACATCCAATCGACCACATCACATTGCACAGAGGTTTCAAAAAGAAAACACACCTGCAAGCCCCTGACTGCCACAAAGGGCACAGCCACAATCAGCACTAAGGGAAAGTAAACCACAAGAACTGCAGTCCAATCTTAGAGGCAAATATCCCAGCTGGATGGAAAGAGCAGGCACACACATGCAGCATTGTGTCATTCCAACATCAATGACACGATGTGTGAAGCTCGATTTTCCTCTGGGGTCAGCACTGGAAAATGACTCACCTGCACTGCAGATCTCAATTATATATTCTACATTCATTCTGCATGGTTGCAAAGGGGAGTTTTGCACATAGTATGAGGGTGAAACATGCACAGGGATTGCCACTATGTAAATAAAATATCTGCATTGCTGATGATAGAGGAAGATTTTGTTCTCATGCCTTAAATTGGCTCATCATATCCTTAAAGCCTGTACACGGCAGTAGCTCACAAGTGATGTTGATTCCCATACACTGAATTTTTTTTTACTCTCTGCTGTTTTTAAACTTTCAAAGAAGAAAATAAGGTAAATTGGATATGACCCCAGACAATGGAAATGAACATAAGAGCCTAGATAAACCTGACAAAGGCCACAATCAAGGCATAAATTGCATCCTTCTGTTGTCCCTCTCCCTAAGCCTAGGCATGACTGGCCGTATGATATGGTATATGTGAAACACCACGCTCCTCGGGCACATCTGCAGCAAAGTCCCTGAGCAAAGCACAAAGATGGAGCCAAAGCAGCATCCACAACATCCCACCTCAGCATGGCTGAGACCAGGGGAACCAATCGTAAATTTTAAGAGATCTGCCTTTATGTCTCATGTCATATATAGTTGCAGCCACACGTAGCTGTGTAGCTGGTGTCCCAGGGGGTGTTGTGTGTTCGGCTGGGAGGGTGCCTGGGTGTGTATCTGTGTACAGGCAAACAGGCAGGTGCACAGGCAGACGTGTGAGCCACTTAACGGGGCATGAACCAAGTTTTTCTGTGTGTCTCTCTGTGCCTGTCTGGTGACAGAAAATCCAATCAATAGCTGGTTAGAGAATAAAGCTCAGCTCCATTATTAAAAAACTCTCAATAAAAAGAAAAACATCTGTTCAAACAGTGTACGGCTACAAATTTGGAGTGCAGGCTGAAGCCTCATCCCTGCCCTGTGCCCATCATGTTCAGAGAGAATACTGCAGATGTTTTGAGATGGGTTTTACATGCACCATTGCAGCAGCTTTGAGCAGACACATCCAAAAATGAAAGACAAATCTATTCGCTAATCTTTCCAATAGATTTTTTCCAAGCTTTTCTAAACCAAGTTGTCTCATCTGTATCACACCCTCTTACATGGACTATTCCCACCTGATAGCACTATCTTTCTGTCATGTCTCTTTATACAGCTACCAACAGGGTTGAGGGAGCAAATACACACAAGCACACACGTGTACACACACAGAGCATACAGAGACACACATGCACAGACGTTTCCAACAGCAACTAGCAGAGCAATAAATTCATACCCTGGAAGGGACAGATGCTTACAGCACCCCTCAGGAAAGACTCCATGGTATGGGCAGACACCACTATACACATACACACAGAGCCCAGTGCTCAGACAGACCTGCACACCAGCCTTTACCTCTCCCCCCAGCTCACACACAAACAGCGGTTTTGGAGCAGTTTCCCCGCACCGACTATGATGTTAAGACTAAAACTTTGCTCGAGCTGGAAATGAAAAGTTGCACTGGGGAGAGAAGAAGGAGGGCAGGGAAGGGATTTGTTATATTTTGCTCAGGGATTTTTTTTAATTTTGGCAGGTAAGGATTCCCTTTGAATTGATACATTTCTTTCTCCCAAGAATTTCGAATGATAATGCATAAATGAGTCATAGATCAAGAACAGCGACGTGGTGAGCAAGGAGGAGAAAGAGTGTGAGTGAGGGGCACTGGCATAGAAATTTGACAGTACCCCAACTCCCTCCCTTCCTCCCCCCATGCCAAGACATTAATTCTCACAAGTCGGAGAAAATTACTATGCATGAATGCAAAAAGCATGATCAGGAGTAATTAACATGGCTTCATATGCAAATTTTATTAATGCAGAAGTACAAAGTCATTATGCAAATGAAACTTACGTCAACTCTCTTGACAAATATTCATCTCTAAAGCTCAAGTTTCTCCCTTCTAATTTTTTTTTTAATTTTTGGTGTAAAACCAAAAAAAAAAAAAGTGATGAGGACTGTTTGACAAGTTTGCAAAGTTGTTTTTCAACCGGAGAAATTTATTCTTGCATTGTTGATATATTTTTTTTTCTGTTGTTGTTGTTGGCAGGTACACGACAGCTCATGGAGGAGAGCGGGAGGATGGGGGACGCGGGCTACCAGCAGCAGGCAGCCAATCAAAACGCCAGCGGCTGTAATGAGCGCGATTGATGACTGTTTGGCTTTACTGCAGGGTAATGAACTAGAATCCAGTCTGAGGAGGAAAAAAATATGAATATTCATGAAGCTGTGCTCCTGCCTTTGATGATTAAAGAAATTTTTAATATTCAAATAAGCGCTTGCCAAGTGATTAACAAAGAACAAGCACGCAGGAATATGGAAATGGAGCTGTGGAAGATTTGGGAGTCACAGTCTGTGCAAAAAAGACAGCACAAAATTTCATAAACAAGATAGGCAGATAACCTAATTCAAATCTGAGCAAATAAAGGGGGGGAAAAAAGAATCACCTTCTTTTTCATCAGTTTTGATATTGTATTAGTCACTTTGTTTTAGAGTGCAAAGGAGAATAAAATCACCCGATGCAATGAGATGGAGGGAAAAATCCAAACCCTGAGAAACCCAGCCCAGCAATTACAAAGTAAGAATCCTGGGTGAGAAATTGCTAGGAAAATGATGGCTAAGTCCACAGTCTGCTGTGGGCTATTACTTTTCAAAAGCAGAAACCTGCCTGATGCTGAGAGCCTACTGGCTGAGAACGGCCAACTTGTTGTACACAACAGGCAGGAGTCGAAAGTATCCTGAAATAACCAAGACCAGTCCCTGCTGTTAAATCCCATTCCTTGGGTAAAGGGCACACTGCAGGGCTTGACCGCTGCCTGGGAGAGGAGGGAGTGCAACAGAAAGAAGAAATATTATTGCCAGGGAAAAGAAAGCAAGAAAAAAAGTGAAAAGGAGGGTGCAAGGAGGTCTCAGCTGCCCGCCCTGGTAATCAGTTGGTAAAAAATGTGTTTTCCATGTCTGAGCCAGAAAGGTCCTCCACTCCCCACAGATTTCTGAGCAAGGATACAAAAATCCAGTCACATTATAAAATGTCTGATAAGTTCAGGCTCTCATAGTTTAATAGCTTCACTAAGGATTCACACTGAAGCACATAGTAACAATATTAGCTGCTAAAATGACTATGCAGTTAAAATACATCTAATTAGCAGCCAGTGACATCTTTTTTTCTTTTTTTTTCTTTTTTTTTTTTTTGAAAGACAGTTAACTTCAGGGCTACATTATACCTGAACGAAATGTGGTTGAGCTCTGTCTGTTACTCAAAAGACAGAGTAAGGATATCTTCAAACTCTTAGGGCACTGGAAAACCAACTCACCTTTTTGTTATTAGATCCTGGGGTTTCACAGGCCTGTTTGCCTTTTCTGCAGACCTTTAAAAACTCTGGTTAATTATTTCTTATTTAAAAATCTAAAGAAAGCATAGGCTAGGTACCATTTAATAAGTAGCTGGTGTCTTCAGAATGTAAAATTTCAACTTTACTTAAAATAAAAATAATAATAACAGCATGAGGACAATGCTACAAATTGCAAAAAGGGCCATGACCAGAACCTTCACAGTTGCCATGAAAACACATCATGTAGCTAATGGAATCTTTCCCCCTATATCTGATTCATTTTTGGAGATACAAAAATACCCACTACTGATGTACCATAGGAAAGAAAAGAGGGGGGGGAAGAAAAGAAAGGAGATGGGGAAAAAAAAAAAGAGAAATGCCTAAATGTAAGTAAAGATAAGGTTAAACACCATGCCAGGGTATTGCTGGGAGTCTTTCCTCTGAATAATGCCAAGACCTTTCGAAGATGCCTGTTGTCTCTAGGTGTGTGTGGGCGGGTGAAGTGTGATATTACATAACACACACGCGGCAGTGGCTGTGCACAACCGCACTGATTAAAACGCTTGACTGTGAAACTCAGATCTCCATTTCCTGGGCTGTTCACAGCTCGTGTCAGACCCTTGAACACTGTAAATGTTATCCTTTGTCCATGAGATTCTTTGGCTTTATTTTAATCGGTGCATTTTCTTTTTTAATGACAGAGAAGCAACTACCGGCTCCTACAGTTGGTTGCTTTGAAGCCCTTCTTAAATGGCAGTTGAGTTCTGCCATATAAATGTGAATACTTAGTATTTATGCCACATTTTTATTCTTTCTTTAAAGCCCCCCATTTACATATTTCTGGAGAATAATGATACTTCTGCAGGCCAGGTGAACACACATTTCTGCATATGGAGTCAATAGGGAAAAGCATTAAGAGTCAATATTGTAAAAATCAGCCCCTAAATTTAAATGGCTTGAAATGAGCATGCAGCTGTGGTTGCCTGTCAGTAGTTAGATGCTGTAATAATAATAACAACAACAATAATAACAATAATAATAATAATAATATTTTCATTTCTCTAGTGCCTTCCACGCAAAGCTCTGGAAGTACTTTACAAAGATAAATAAACTGAGTTTGGAACACCCTGTTAGGTTAATAAATATACTAATATATCTAAAGAGCATGCAATTCCTCTCACTGTGTAAAAAATCCACATTTTAGTCATCCACATATTTGTGCATGGCATTTTGGAGTCTTGGACATTGAGGGCAAGCTGTGGAGAATTTTACTTACCTAAGAGACCATGTGAATTCACAGAAGTAGCCCACGCTATGCCTGCAACACTTCTTTTGCAGTCCAAAACCCCTCTTTTAGAAAATGGGGGTATGGGTTGTCACTGGCCCCACTCAGGGACCAGGGTGGGTGGTCCGCAGGGGTATCCAGGTGCCACATGGCAGCATTGGCAGCATGCTTATGTACCAGTTCTCCACAGGGGCTCCTGCAGGACCACCCATCCCTCCTTCCCACCTGATGGTCATCTAAACCTGCTCCTGGCCCCTTGTTTGCGCTATGAACATAAAACTAAAGGAAAAACTGAAACATCTGGGCTCATCCCAATTAAATACACAGGGAAAAGGACTCTTGCCTACCCCAAGGCTGCATTCACTGCTTCCCCCTGCTGTGCCCTCTGCCCACCCCACTGACACAAGGCTTTGCCCCAGGAGGACCATATCCCTTTGCTATGAGAGCAACTGGGAGCAAGAGCAGCAGAAAACAGGGCAAGATTTGGCCTAAAAACATCATAAGGGATAAGTAAATGTAGCATATCAACAGATCTGATAAAATATAGCACAGGAAACCAGGGACTTTTCTCATCTCAGAAGGGTGGTCTTGCAGACAGGGCTCTGGGCTGGGAAGAGGGCTGGGGTGCAAACCCCAGGGCATGAGCCACCCAGTCTATGGCACGTCCTTTTCCCGGAGCTCAGATTTCCCCTTCCACTGACTGCCTGTCTGCTCTGTTCAGCCCCAACACACTTCCAAACAGAGCCCAAATCTCACTCTGGGAATGCAGAGTGTCTACTACAATGGTGCCCTGATCTGAGCTGCAATGTCCAGAAGTTACCGCAATAAACTAACAAATAACAATAATCACCCTGATTTGTGGAGGGTTTTTTTAACAAAATGCATAAAAGGTTGACAATAAACAGTTCATCAGTTTTCCCAAGTTTGTTCCCCAACTCTTGTAATTAAGTCCTAGGAAGTTTCAATGGTTGTAAAAATCCTTGTGGGGTCTAAAAATTTTAGTCCTGATTATATAATGAATATTTCTATATACCAACAAATATTCCTGATGTAATTGAAACATATAACTCCCCCAACAGACCATCGTTGCAACTTAACAAGCCCTGGAATTAATAAAGGAACTCAGTGGATGGAAAGAGTTGTTTCCAAAGGGCAAAATAATATATACAGGCAGCTAGAGAGAGAAATGCCACTACAAATAATCAGCAGGCTTGACCACAAGAGGATGGTCAAGAGGCTAAAATGAATAGAGTGAAGTGGCCAGGGAAGAGCCACAGATAAGCAGGAGTCATTAACACCAGTGGACTTCTCTGCCTTGGCCATTCAGAGCCGAGCCCGGCTTACACCATCAGATGCTGCACTGCAAACATGTATCCTCAGGCTGAATATGGCCTCTGGAAAAGAGAACAGCAGGATTTGCTGCTCGGGTAAGTATCTCTGCCTTGCTCTAAAGTTTGCTTTCTACTTGTAGTTTTGAATTTTATCCATATCTCATAAAAAAAAAAAATCACTGGTGAAATTAGGCGAGATGAGACTTTAGCAGCTCTTCAGCTGTTTGGTAGTGAAAACAATTCCTGGAACGGTAGGGAACTTGGGAAAAAGAAGCAGACGAAGTCACTCTGCCCCTCTGTGCCTCAGTCTCCCCATCTGTGAAAATCGGCTAATGATATCCACCTGATTTAGTTAAATGTCCTGGAAACTAAAAAGACTCTGTAACAGCAATATATTAAGCAGCAGCACTGTTAACTGCTTCACTGCTGGAAATGCGAAGGAGAACCATCAGGTGATGCCGATGTCCCTGCACAGCACAGATGGACAAACTTAATATACAGACACAATTAGCTTTGGGAGAGAATCACAGCTTCTGTTTTTTTGGCTCACCCCTTGCCAAAAGCAATGTAAGTGTAGGCACTTTGTAAGTGCTGAATTTCAATGTGAAAAATAGTCTACCTGCCTAGTGTGAATGCATACCTCAGACTTAAAGTAATATAACATTGGGGGGGGAGGAGAGGGGGTATTAACATGCACATTTATAATTTTAAAATTTTTCCCTGTGCATGGAGCACGTTCACACTCAGCAGAGCAATTCACTAACACATGCAAACTTGAAAAAGCAAAGCAGAGCCAGTGATTGAGGAGGGAGGGAGGGAGGGAGGGAGCAACAGTGATTTTTAAAATGAGGGTTCCCTTTGAATTTTGGATCTCCCAGGGAAAAATCAATCCAGCTGTGTGTGTATGAGTGGACCCAAGTCTAATAACTGAATCTTTAGATGAGCAGAGCAATCAACTGGAAATGGTAAAACAATTCACCAAATCTACTGAAGATCTAAAGCTTCGGTCTTCAATTCACTGGACACCAGCACAACTGAGTAAATAATGCTGTCTGAATGGAACAGAGGCTAGGAAATTAACTAGCTTTTAAATAACAAAAGAAAGCAGACAAATAAACCAGCAACCAGGAATGTAGTTCAGATTATAATGTAAGTTTAAAAAATGAAATAATGAACCAGTGTTTCATTTGCACAAGGAAGCATGCTGCAAACCTGTGCCCAATCCTCCTGCTTAATAGAACAATGAAGTTGTACCCAAACACTTGGATCTAAACAGAATTTGGCCAACCACAAATGCTTATTAGACAGGATAACCAAACTCTGCACCAGGAGAGGTAAAACACATGTACAGTATAAAAACAACCCTTTTCTCCTTTCAGTCTCACACAAAACTAAGAGCAAAGTCAAATACAAGAAACCAAGAACCATTCTACACACAGAATTTTTTTTCTGAGGTATATATTTGCTGTACCAGACTTCCCCATAACTCCCAATTTACCCATTTATTTGTACAGAATAGCATCTTTCTCTGTAAGGTAAAAGTATAAGACACAAAAAGGCTTTTTATTATCAAGTGGAAATGGATGCTGAATACACTTAGCTGGGAAAGTGCATTAAAAAAAAACCCAAAGAGATCACAAAACAGAGATACTGTACAAACAAGGTGAGGCAACATGTTCCTTCAAACATCCATGTTCAGGATGAGGAAGCAATATTAAATTCATACCTATCACCCCAGTAAAATAAAGGTGAGTAGACTTTTGTTTTGTTTCTGATGAAAATGTCAATATACTCAGACAGCAGCTTATTGCTCTATATCACAGTCTAACCAAATCTTTCTATAACCTCTTGCATTACGAGGAAAATCTCTAAAATGTCACCAAATAAAAAACTGAACTAGCCTGTAATTAGTTTCAACAAAGTCATCCTTTTAACCCTAATTTTCTAGATGTAGATGGTATTTCCAAAGTAAGCATTATGAACCTTCCTTAAGGACAAGTAGAATCAAATTGTAAAATCATAACCAGCGATCTAGTAGCTCTTCCTCGAAGCAAGTCCTTTATTTCCCTGTAATAAATTCAAATCTAGTCCTCAGTCTCTTAATAGGTGATCAGAGAAAATATGCATGCACACCTAAACTGCTACAACAAACCTTATTTTTTAAATAACACTTCAGTCACTAATATAATAAAGACCGTTGTAACACGTTAGCACTGGTATCATTATTCCTTATGATTCAATATTCTAATGACTGGCTGGAACAGAGGTTTATGTTCTGCAGAGGTTTATACCACTATTTAATGTAATTAAGCAAACTGGCAGCCAGTGCCTCTATGGAAATATCATTTCTATCATAGAGTATTCCCACCAGAAATTCAGAGGGATCATAACATACAAACTTTGATTCTGTTTATTTTTTTCCCCTGTTCTGAAACTGATCTGGCATTTCTTCGACTTAGTACTAAGTGGAAGAAGGAATTAATTTGGCTTCTGTAGACATGTTATTATTGACAATACTAATAATCTATGACAAATGGGCCATCCCCGCTCCTCTCTTTCAGCAGGCATAGCAGCCTGCAACATCACTTCGCAAAACCCCAGAGCTGGACTCTTCTCCTGCCAGGAGCCCTGTGAGTGTACCAGCAATGGGGTTTTAAGTAAGCCATTAAAATGCTAATATTCAGCACAGGGCCAGATCCCTGTTACCACTGAAAGCAGAACTAAAGCTCCTCTGGAGACAGGATAAGGCCCTTCCAATGTGATCAAAGAGTAAATACATGCAAAGCTCTGATGGGAGAAAGGATCTTTTTTCTAATTTTAAAACTAAACAGGGAGAGTCCACCAGGCTCATAATCCATGTTACAGTCACATCTGGGATCACTGACATCTGGGATAACAGCAACGAGGAAGATGAGTCCAGGCTAAAAAGTTGCCACCTGGGGTCAAAGAGAAGCACTTAATACCCAAGATTGTGTCAAAATGGAGTTATCTTTTGGACTATACTACCTCCACTTGACACAGCTCTGCTGATGACAGCAGATGTGCCCCTCTCTCTGTAGATATATTTTATATACATACATGCACTGTGCATGGCTTTGTCATATCTGCATTTACCCCACCTTGCAAAGGAAGCTCAGCCCCTCACTCAAGCAGGAGGTTTATGGGGCCACCCAAGAGCACAGGGTCAGGAGCAGAATTCAGACCCAAAACCAGAGTTCACACTCCACCTGCAACAGCTCACCAGCCAGCTTGGTTAAATAAAGGCTCAGTTACCTCTCTCTCCCAGCTGTAAAGCTCTCTGTAGAGGGAAGGAAAAAAAAATTGAAACAAAACCCACTCCCATTTCCAGGGGAGAATGGGACAAGAAATGATAACGAGAACGGGAAAATGTCTGGTTCCTATTATTGCTATCTCCAGTGCCTTCACCTCCACAAACAGCTTAAAGGAGGGCTTCTGGAACAGAAGTTCAACTTTCCTTGATCTGGGCTCTTCAACTGCCAGGAATCTGGTTACATTTTCTCCTTCTCCAGATTTTAATATTTTTATTTTATATTCTAATGGGGACTGGGGGGAGGAAGAGTGGGAATCTCAGTGTCATTGTAAGAAAGAAGTCACCGGGTTTTGCGATCCAGCAGCTTCCTTGGCAGAGGGAACTGCTGGTTGGCATAATCCACTCATTTGACAAAACTACTATTTCTGGGCACAGACTCAAAAACAGGTAGGAAGCAAATGCTGAGAAATAAGGAAGTAAAAACAGCCAACAGATTTTTCACTACCAAGAACGCCAAGAGTAAACATGATTTATTTAGCTGTGTTTAACGTGTCTCTTCTGCACTAGACTGCAGAAATCTGCTTGCATTTAGAGCAGGAGGAGGAGGAGAAGGCAGGGGGGAGGGGATGAAAAGGGAATCCATTACGGCACTCCGCTGGTACTTTCTGAATTGTTCAGTCACACAGTTTTATGGAGTACAAGTATTTTCTAGCCCAAAATATATTCATGTGTCAGAAGAAAGCAGCACTAATCTGCTGTTAATTAACAAGCTGCTGCTAACAAAAGATGAAGGACCCAATTCATACAAACAATATTTACGTGGGTGTCGCATGATTTTGTCACAGATCTTTCCTCTTTTTCCCTTTCCCCCCCTGCCTCCTCCTCTTCCTCAGCACCCAGTTGCAGAGATGCAATACCGAGGAATCCCAGCTCCTCTTGGAACCAACACCCACAGTGGAGGAGAGGGCACTCAGTCTTGTCCTGACCCAGTCAAACTCAGACAGCATCTCACCTGAGGCACCCAGCTCCAGGGCTCGCAGCTCCCCATAGGAAGGGAGCCTATCATATGCTCACAAGTGAAATTTCCTTAGATCCTTATTCACTTTTAAGGGAGAAGCCATCTTCTGGCACTGTGCCCACAGTGGCAATGCTGCCGAGGCTCCAGGAAGCGGCATGAAGCCTCCCATCCTCCATCCATCCTCACCAGCCGGTGCATGCTGAGAGAGGGGATGGGAGACATCACTGTCTTCCCCAGTGCCTTGTCCGTGATTTCACTTTTGTTTAAACCAACCATTTTGCCAACGAATTTGGGGGTGGGGGGAACACGCTAACAGCATAGAGATTCAAAGGGATTAGGGCTTGCTCAAAAATGTCAACGCATGCACAAAAGGGTAGGGCTGTGAGAAGTGAATCAGAGGGCAGCTCTCCTGGCTACAGCCCCACTACCTTCACCTGTTCCTCGCTGGCATTTTGGACAGTAGTGCTTGTGGCCTCATCCAGAGGAGTACTGAGCATAGCAGCCTGCCCCAAGCCCCCAGCAGATGCAGCCAGGCACTTCAGAAAATAAACCCATTCACATCTTTTCTGCCTCATCTGAGAAATGAGACTGCGTATCTCCTGTGGGCGTCTTAAAGCTGGTGCTGGCAAAGAGATGGGAGAGTTAAAACCAATAGCAACTAGCATTAAAAATTCCTGGACTTGCTCCATTTCTGGGAACAAAGGTGGGGCTGCAGGGTGGGAGAAAGAAAGGGCTGATGAACTCTCCTGCTCTACACCCATCAAACCATGCTGACCTGTCCTACAGAAGGAATAGAGTTTAGGCTCTGCTCTGCACGGCCATCACACAGCCAGCGCTGGGCAAAGTGTAGGGACGGGAAGGTGGGAAATAGAAGTATTCAAGCGTGACTCTAGAAGTGCCAGGGTTCTCCTGTGGTGGCACGCTGGAGTGGTATTTCTGCTAGCACAGTTCTCTGCACACCCCAGTTACTGTCTCACCCTGAAGGCCGCAGCTTTCCTCAGTGAGAAACAAACTCCACTGAAGCATACACACATCTGCCCCTCCAGGTTTTCTCTCTGTACCCTTACCCCACTCCCCAAATCATGGATTTTTCACTGCAAAAGTCACAACCACCCTCTCAGCACATTCCCCTGGCACCCTGGCCAGCATCCAGCCCCATCACTGGCTCCCTCCCACAGGACCTGCTCTGGCCTCTGCCCTGGCAGGAGCCTCTGAGAGGGACCAGCCCTCAATGCAGACTAGCACTGACTCTTACTCATGTTGTCCTCTTTGTGCATGTCCAGTGTCACCTTTGCCACTTCAAGACCAGCATTTTACAAAGTCCTGGCCTGGGCATTTTCAAAGGTCTATTTATTAAATAGCAGTGATATTTGAAACACTGACATTTACCATTTGATAAGCAAACACATTTAAACAAGAATCTTAAAAGACCTAATGAAAGAGAAACAGATCCATCTGTACTGTATTCTCCACTCACTATCGCTCAAAGAAGTAAACCTTTCCAACCCTCCCAACAGTGAAGACAATAGGAGTTCCCGAGCTTCCTGTGGAGGGAGTGAAGACAACCAGTGAATTGCCCCACCCAAGAAACGCCTGGAAGCAAGTTGCAGAAAAAACCCTAGCCCAAGCAGCCTCAAGGCCCCAGCCCACAGACTTCATCAATCCAGTTTATCAGTCCTTCCAAAACAAGCAGGTGCCTTTGCTAGGGATCTCTGACAGACACCATTGCATCCATAACATCCCCTTGATGAAATATTTCTAATGAGCGTTAATTGTCAGATAGAGAGCATTGAGGATTGAGGGTGTTTTCCTCACCCACAGGGCAGACATGGTAAGGATGAGGCCACTCCAAGACAATGCACTGTCAAAAGCCCCCTGAAGGGATGGGTACTTCTGGTGGCCAGTAAAGATGTCTTTTGCTCCTGTGTACCAGCACTGCTAACAGAAACCCACCTTGTGTACCCCTCTGGAGAAACAACTCCAATCAGGTATCCTCAATCAGCTTCAAAATCAAAGTGCATCATCTTAAATTATGAACTTTGCACAATGAGGATAGCATCCTCCAGGGAAGTCTGAGGGAGCTGGCATGGGGGCTAAGGGGTTTTTTAAGGGGGTTTTGGGGTTCACTGTTTTCACTTCTTTCTTGCAAAAAGGCCCTGTACCATAAACATTAATCAAACACTGTATTCTGCCTTTTAGTCTTGAACAATTATGAGTACAGTTTTGTGATCTTTAGCCATATTTACTGATACTCAAAGGCAGATTCTATCTTGTTAGATTGTTATAAATGGGACCCCAGGGAATCGGCACACAGGCAGAGGCAGATGTGAGAGAGCCTTCTCAGAGCTCGGGTGTGCTTCAGTTTTCTACTGCTGAAATTACGAATGTTTTGGAGATTAAAAAAAAAAAACAACCAACTTTAGATTCCTCTGCCAGATCATTACAAAGAGCTGTCTGTAGATTCCAAAATAAAAATGCCATTTTGCTGAACTTAATATTTTTTAAGGTTAACTGTTAAATTTCAAAGCATGGTTTACATGTGCTGGCCACTTGTATGCACATAAGTTTCAGAGGCAGACACAGAAAAGGTTTCTGGCTATAAACCATTAAAGAAAGAAACCCACAAATTCTATCTCATTCTCTCTTACTTAAACATGTTGTTTCTGCTCAAGACCTGTTTCATAATACCATAAAATAGAAGCATGCTTCCGACTAGATTTGAGAAGCTGTCACATTAAAGGTAAACTTTTAATCTGCTAGAAACAAACAGCACACATTTTTCTTTCACAAGAAACAGCTCTCAAGAAATGTTTAAACAAGAATTTAAGAGCTGTGTGGTAACGCCACATACAGGGGTCTCAGATAGCTACTGGGTTTAAGCTTCTTTTCCTTGTTGTTGTTTTTTTAATTCTTTAAGTAACCCACTCAAAAGTAGGCTTCTAGGAACAGAGTAACCAAGATGCATGGTAAAGTGAACCTCCAGGCTCACTTTTATTTCTAGTTAATAGAAAAGAAATGTTTTAACTGAAACACAGGCCTGAATTTCTAGCTATTCATCCACATCTTTTTATTTTCTTGGGACTCACAATCAGATACTTTTAAGAAGTTAATTGTGTCACAATTAGTAACACATTAGTCCTCCGATATTTTTAATAGCAACCCAGGTTTTTCCCCAAGGCGCTTATAAATGGCAGGCTTGGCTATATTCTCCCTTTTTTAAAACTCCCATGCACTTTCTTCTTTAAAAAACTCCCACATGCATTTCACTTGGTCTGAAAATACCAGCACAGATCTTAATCCTGCCAACGCTTACAGACATGCTTAACTTTCTGCACATCAGTAATCCCGCTGCCTGCAGAGGACCGTTGGCGTTACCTACAGCTCAGTGCAGGCTAAGGACAAAATCCAGCCTGTGCTGAAGCCAATGGCAAAACCCCCATTGACGTCAATAAGGTTGTGCTTTGACATCTAATTTGTTGCAGGATTGGGACCATCCTCATTTCAAGGTACTTTCCCAAACTCTTTTTTTATTTTGGTTTGGGGGTTTTTTTCTCCTTCTCTCTTCCTGCTCTTTCTCCCCCTCACCTCCCACATTCACTCTTGTGGGGCCCCATATTGAGACCACTTGAAAACTTCTGCCTTTCAAATCCCTCCCGAGGAAAACCCCCTCGCTGAGACAGGAAACATCCTTTGCAGGTAAAGCTGAAAGAAACTCTTTTGCTCCAGTGCATGTGTTTGAGTAAACTAATTAAAACCTGGGAACTTGGGTTCCAACTGATGCCAAGAAGCAATCGTTAATATGAGCTGAAGTGAAATGGGAAGCTCCAGACGTTTAAAATTAGCTGTAGGGGGCGGGGGGGGGGAGGGAGGAAAAAAGGAAAAGGAAAAAAAAGTAAAAAAGGAGGAAAAAAAAGTGGAGGGAAAGAGGGAAAGGATGTTTTGTAATTTTCACTGTAAAGTCAACTCGGTGCAGCTTGAACTGCACGGAGTTAAAATGAATTTTTGGGGGAATGCTGTACAAGGAGGGGAAAAAGCACTGCTGAAAAGCAGGGGAGGGGGAAGCAGCCGCAGCCGGCTCGGAAGCGCCATGGTGCTGTGAAGAGCGGGCAGAAGTGAGCAAACCAGCTGAACCGCTTGCAGAATTAATCAGTAACAAAGAGGCTGGAGCTGTTGGCGGGCTTCAGCCCTTGAACCTGGACTCTGCTCTATAAATTTCAACTTGGAATGGCTCTCTACTTGTTGAAAGACAGGTTGGCTCTGGGCCAAGACATAGGGGGAAGAAAAAAAAAAAAACAAAAGGAAAAAAAATTCCTTCTTGCTCAGGAAACTTCCCTTCAGTTTCTAACTCTTTTTATGAGATAGTAATAGGGCAGTCTAGAAAACAGGAAACAAAAAGTGGGTCTCGAAAGGAAAAAATGAACCAGGAGTTGGTTTAATATAGAAAATAAAACAAGTAGGTGCTAAATTCAAATCTGGATTTTGCCTGCACAGAAGTACATCAGCTCTAATAGAAGACTTCAGAGCACCTCGGCAATAATTCAAAGGAGACCTTTACAATTACATTAGCTGACTACAGATTTGACTCTGAAAATAATAAATGTCTTAAAAGAGGAAGAGGGCTGTTTAATCCCTGTCTGCAGTCTCATCTTGTTCTCTCCTCCCTCACCACTCCACCTTGTTTAAATGACCATTTCAAAAGGAGTATAGTATGAAAACATGCAGAACCATCATTTATTCAGCAGCATCTCTTTCCTTTCTTATTTTTCCCCTTATTTTGTGCAGGAGAACCGACGCACTCCTCAATCTCTGCTCACTGCCAAGGCAGTTTCAGCCACAAATACTCTGCCACTGCTGTGCTTTCCCAGAGTGAGCAGACAAGGAGTGGGCTGGAGCAGAGTGAGGGGCTGGAGTGCAGAGGGGGGGAGCTGTCAAAGTGGGAAGAAAGAAGGCAAACAGCTATTCAGAGGCCAGATGCGCTGAGCAAGGTCAGCTGCAGAGACACAGCCCTTTGCAGCAGCTATGCAATTACATCCAAAGTCTGCACAGCACCGAGAGTCCCACAACCTGCATGCAAGGACCAGAGGACCTAGGACAGCTGGAAGAAGGTCTATAATAATTTTAATTGCTCTTCCAAGATGCTAAAGAGTAAATGAGATCCTCTTTAGCTAGAACAGAGGGGATGATGCTCTATACCGTTTGCAAGAATACATGCAGATAAAATACCCTAATGAGAGAGTGGAGAGAGAAATATAGTAAGTGCCAGCAGTGATCAAAAGGTGAAATAAAATACCAAAATAAGATACAGCCTAATCAGAGCATGGGGGACAGGGATACAAAATCTCTTCACTAAAAGTGGCTGTTAGGGTAAATTAGATTAATCACTCCCAGCTCCCTTCCTCCCCAAACTCCCTTTATTGTAAACAAGGGGCTTACTCCTGTAAGGCTGAACACCATCCAAGGCTGCTGAACATTTAAAACTATATACGTAACATGCCTACTACAGACATACATCCTGTACATCCACTTTCCAAGAAAACTGGAATCTGCTACTTGGTAGGTCTTTTCCATCCGCAGCTTTTACGACCCTGCCGAGGGACCAGTGAGCAGTGTCCCCCTTTTCTCGCTCAAGAAATACGCTACCAAATGCCAGAAGAAGGAGCGAGTTTTAGAGCTGTTGGGCTTAACAGTGGTTCGTGCTGACCATGCTTGAATCTTTCTGCAAAGGCATACATGCAAAGAGGAAAAAACAACAACCACTAAGTAACCACTTCACAACTGCCATTAACATTATTAAACTCCTTACAAGTGGTATCTACCCCACCTTCCCCACTACACACAAACATACACACACCCCCAAGCTCTGCAACACAGCAACCAGGAGCCAAGAGGACTCTCCTCTCCCCGCTGCAGCAACCACATTCATTCCAGTTAAGGGGTTAACGATTCGTTTCCACTACTTCTCTCGAGAAAACCTACAATGAAAACATTGGCTCACGAAAGCGTTCTCACTGCCAGAATGCCACAGCGCGAGTGAAAAGTCCGTTTTGTTTTCATTACATCTCTGGGATTTCCGGCTTAACTCCTGAGCTTAGACACCAAATCCCTAGATACCCCACCCACCCAGTTTTTCTTCTTCTTTTTTTTTTTTTTTTAATAACGTTTCTACTGCACGGCCCACCAATTACCATTTGGAGGGTGGGAGGGAATGGGGAAAAGGAACCATGCTGAAAAGGATCCTCTGATTGGAGTGCGCGCACGCATCTCCCAAGACAAGAGCCACCCAGCTACCCCGTTTCTCCTGGCTTCCAGGGTTTTCTGCTGAGAAACATGGTTTTATTTCTATACCTGGCCTTTCTCTTCTATTTCTCACCCTCCGGGCTCCCATCTTCCCACTCGGCCACCGAAGCCAGTGCTGAAAGTCAGCCCCAAATCTATGCCCTTTGAAGTTATGTGACATGACATAGAAATTCAAGCCTTTCTTGTACAAAAAGTATGATTACTTCACAGGGTTTTTTTTTCCTCCAGTTATGATAGAAAAATGTTCCAATCTCCAAAAAAACCTTGAAAGGTTCAACCTTTATGTCACAGCCGATTTGGTCACTGTGTGTATAGGCAGCACAGTTCAAACACTGGCTGAGAAAGAAAAACAATCTATGGAAAAGACATGAAGGGAGGTAACCTCGTGCTATAGCAACACTTCTGTCTTGCTGAAGCAAAGGAACCATTTCTGTGCCTTTCTGTATTTATCCACCTTTGGAGAGGAACAGTAACTTTTTCTATCTCTATAGGAGCTTTTCTCTTTTATAGTGCTTCCACACACCTGGTTTTCCTTCATCAACATGCCAATGCAAAATTCCCCTGCAAATACCTTTAGACTCCTTTCTTGCAGTCAATACTCCACTAAGCACAAGCACATTGCTATTAGTGTTGCCTATAAAAATCTACCAATCTTTCCATAAAAATAATAACCAGATACATACAGGATTTTTGGTCTTTCACACATGGCCCAAGTAATTTCACAAAAGGAACTGAATAAAGGCAGAAAACCACTTTGTTGGGTGACATTTTGAGTGGGTTCTAACTCTAAGTCCAGAGTTCTTCCATTTAATTAAAAGAGGGTAACAGCAGTGCCAAGCTGGTACAAACAAGCAAGTTTTGCTCTTAAAGAGTGACTCCTCACATGCACTCACCCCAGAGCAAGAATACTCTTGCCAAGTGTACTGACTGACCTTCTTAAATCCCCTCTCATCAGCCTGCAAAATGGCACTTCTGTCAAAAAGGTTTTACCCAGAATTGTCCCTCATAAAACCAAAGATGACTATAACTAAGAGAGATTAGAGAGAGAAAAAATAACAGCAGCAAGCCCGTTTCTCAGTTCGGCACACCATGCATTCAGGGGCAGGTCCCCACTTGTGTCACCTGATAAATCTGGCATGGTCCTGCCAGTTTCAGGGGAGTTACCCCAGGTGAAACCAGGGCAGAGTGGGGTGAACTGGACCCCCCCAGCGCTCCTCCAGCACCAGCACCTACCGTTTCACCCTCGTGGGAATTCTGCTAACCACATACAGGGCGCGGAAAATAACTTTGAAAAACAGGATGGTGAGAGGAACAAAACAAAAAGCTAAAACCAGCAAGGAGAATCGAGAGCATAATATTACTTGGCCTTTTTTTTAATCTCCTTTTAAAAACTCAGTGTGATTAATTTCACTCTTGACTGGCAGATGCCGGTAAAGCCTTGGTGCCTGGCGGGGCCGGACCCCGGGCAGGACACCTGGGGGCGAGCTGAGGTTGCAGCGGCGAGAGGGCGGTCGGTGGCCTCGGGCTGGGGCTGAGCAGAGGGCGCTGGAGTGGGGCCACAGGGTGTGGTGGAGTTCAAGCAAGGGGAAGGAAGGGTTTTGTAACTGGCAGGTTTCTCACCTTTAACTCTTGCCGGGATTAGCAGGATCTGTGCTGCCACCTTGGTGAGAAGCACCATGACCACAGCCCTGCGGCTGCAGCCCTGCACACACGCTGATGGGCACCCTCTCTTAGGATCCCCCACGGAGGCAATCACGTTTGTTGGAGACCTCCATGTTGGCTTGCACCGGCAGCCTTTAAACTTTAACCCATCATCATATCAGCAGCCCTTGGTCATGCTTCAAGCCTCAGCAAACCAGGGAAGGGCCACTCCTGTGGGCTGGGGCTTGCCCTGTCCCCAGAGGAGAGCCAAGCTCCCTCAGCATGCCTCCCCACCCCCAGCTCTGGGCACAAGCAGGGCTCTGGGTGAGATCACCTAGCTTGTTTTTCTCTCCACACCCAAGCCAGGACCTCAGCAAGGTCCCAGGGGCAGGCAGCTTGCTCGTTAACCCTCTCTCAGGGCACCACCAGTTGACACCTTCCTTGTGTCATGTGTCCTCCCCTTACTGCTCAGCAACACCAATTAGAAAAATGTGTTGCTAAATACCTGGCAAAATGTGTTGCTAAATACAGCAAAGGAGGAGGAGGTGACCAGGTAACTCCTCTGCACTCAGGAAAACCCCAGCAGATGCGAGGGAAGAAACAAGTCTGGAAAAGCCTCACGAGAAGGATTGCAACTACAAGCTGAGTTTCTCAGGCACTGTTACCACACACTTCTGGAAGCCTCTTCTTCTTCACATAGTGTTTTTCCTGGCCTGGCTTTGACAAGTCACTCCTGCAAGACCCAGTACCCCAGGGATATGCTGGTAGCAGCACCCAGTGCCATGGCAGCCTTGGGAAGGGGATGACCCCAAAGCCATGTGCCAGCTCAGTGCTGTTCAGAACAGCTCTTCCCAACCTGCCCGACATCACCATCACAGCGCTCGGGTTGTTTCAGCTTGCATTTTCCTCCCCTCACATGTGAAGGCATCACGATGGCTGGCTGAGTCCTGCAGTTAATATGGGTGCACGGGTCCATAATGGTACATTGTAAGTGAATGTCTCAGGGTAGACAGCAATAATAATTAGCTGTCATGATTTGAAAAAAGGATAATCCATGCCATTGAGTTAACAATCACTCACACAACACACATGGATTTAACTAATCTTAATTTGGAGAAAAATAACAATTCTAAATATATCAAATAGCCTATTTCATGGCAACCTACGGCGGTGTTTATCTCTGGCTTCCAGCACATGCGAGTTATTTAGTTTCTCTCACTGGCAGTTTTACCATTCAAAAGCCTGAAATGAACATTCATGGAGCAGGGGTTGCAGTTAAATCCTGCCTCTGACAGGGAGCCTTTTTTCATGATGCACATCTAGTTCAAGTACAATGTGTGGAGCCCGGCACTGGTGGCCGGGACAGGATGAATGAGGAATTCCAATCAACCCCCTCCCCTTTCCTAGCACTATCCTTGCAGAAATTAACTCGCTGTCTTAATGAACTGCTGCTGCTGCTGTCGTTATGTGTCTGTGAGGGTACTCTGGCCCGCAGGTGCAGACCTGTCAGTGAATCTGGAGAAGGTCTGTCCCAAGTGGTGCCTGCCCCACAGAGGTTCCTTCCTCTCTGCCAGGGCTCTATGAAACCAACCAGCATTAAAAGCAAGCTGGCTGCCTGGTACTTTTTATTTAACCTGGATCATTTCAGAGAGTCCTGCTAACAAACAAACCAGTAGCCCATGAGCCCAGCAGGGCCACGGAGAGGAGACGAGATACTATCAGTCAAAGGACAGTGGAAGCATATTTCTCAGGTCATTCTTCAGCCAGGACAGGTCACCTGGTTATGCCCAAGATCTGATAAGTATGAGAGATAAAAAGAGATATAAAATACAACAGTGGTCTAATTTTTTTCCAAAATACCTGCCAGCGGTGAAGCAAAAGGAGCAGTGACTGATAACTCCTGGCCAACTCATTGGCCGGGCTATGTTTTGCTGTACAACAATCTGGTACATCTGTTCGATACTATCACACCCTCTGTGCGAGAGGCAGAACTGATTTTCAAAGAGGTCAGCCAATTTAAAAATAACAAAAACAAACCCAAAAACTTTACAGGGCAGACTGCTCCTAAGCAAGTCACATCCTCCTAATGCCAGCTAACGTGCTACCACACATCGCATGGACAGTCGTAACTAAATGAAAACACCTTGAAAAGCTTGGATTTGCAAGTTACCAGGCAGGGAAAGATGACAGATTTTATTACCATAAGATCTTTAAAAGCTGATTGCAGAGAAAAAGTTGCCTTTGTCTCTAGCAAAATATAGAAACGTCAGCCGGAGATTTGTGTTACAAATTGTGCATACAATTTGTTGCAGACTCCTGAGCTCTACATGCCTGCCTCAAAGCAGCTCAGGGTCTGTTGTGTGGTCAAGAGGCATTCAGTGAAGGGTGCAAGAAGAGCTACCAAGACAGAAAAAAAAAGACAAAAAGAAACAGAGGAGGAAAGACCTCAGGAGTACCCTGTGCCAGGATGAATGCTCAGCACTGCATCCCAATATCCTCATGCCCAGAGGGAAGAGAGGTGCAACGGCAGAGCCAAGCTCAGCTCCCGATGTACCCTCACAGCATCCAGCCATGGGAAGATGTAAGGTTTGGCGGCTTAATCACACCGCAGAAGGCCATACAAATTATTTTGACCAAATAAGAAGGTCTACAAAAATTACACAAGATCAAGGAGAGGAGCTGAAACCTCTTTGAGGACAGCAGTGGTGGCAGCATATTTCAGGGAGCCGAAGTGGCGAGTGGGTGATTTCTGGTTTCCCTCTTCAAATATAAAGACTCAATTATCTTTGAACAGCTTGCTTTACACATGAATTGACACATTTATTTTACAATAAATAACTGAAAGTTATCTATGTTTCCTTTACTGTTAATCTACACAAAGAAATAATAAACAGAGCTTGTCTACAAAAATGCAACTACTGCAGTCCTCAGAATTCAATTAAGCTAAAATAATTAATGCTTCTACCATATTAAATTACTTTATACATTTGAGCCACTGAAGTTTTTTTTTATTATTCTTTAATCTTTTTCGCCTTTTTATTTAATAAAAAAAAAAGTTAGTTTCAAAGGGGGGGGCTGGCTAGGAGGGGGGAAAAGAGCATGATTTGCTGTTAAAATGTAATGGTCTCCTTTAGCTGACACAGCATGTAGAGTGTTTTGTGCCTTTGATTAAAATAACATTTTAAATGCTTTGAACAAACATATCTCCCCATACTTCTAAGGGATTATTTTACATATTTCTTGGTGGAATAAAGAAATTCATTCTTCCTGTCGCAGTACAGAAAGGCTAAGAATATCTTTCGTCACATATAAAGTAAAAATACTGTAGGCTGTTGCATTATTACCAAAAAAAATAAAAAAATAAAGAGAGGGGGTGGCAGGGTAGGAGAAAGCTGCCTTAGAGATTAAGTTTCCCTTTTATGAAATCGTATTTAGTCTCTTTTTTTAACAAATCTAACAACAATGCTCTACAGCCGCTCACTGGGAAATACCTTTAATGTTAAATGCAGATTCTGATTTTCTTGGCTAATGCAGAAAGCCTTTCTATTGAAATATAAATAAGGGGTTTGGTATATCCCACTAAAGCCTTTCCAGTGAATGACTTCTGTGGGTTTTTCATGGCTACCCTCCATGGCTGTAATGTGAGGCTTTTATCCTACTATTGAAAACTATCCGCTGCTATTAAAAAAAATATGGAAGGACACTGCACCTTTTTATCTCAGAGCTGGGCTCCTAATTGAGAAAGCATTATTACTGCACTATTTAGTGGATGTCCCTATCTCCATGCACTGCTGAGAAAATGCCAATCAAATGATAAACCCTTTTATTTTTCTCAATTCAAAATCTTTTCTACATATTTTCATTTGATATTCAGTTTAGTCTGAAAGAGATTAGGTGCTCCAGATTGGCTTTTAAATTTTTTTTTTATGCCTTTCTCACATGTGAACATCCCCTTCACCCCCTCCTCCCCTGGCAGCTTTTCTGTGTGGCACAAGTGTTGGTTATGTTGATGCTGACCCCCAGAAGCTGTGATGGGACAGCACCCTGTGCACTGGGCCACTGAGGTACTTCACTATGGACTGAACTTGGGCAGAGATTAGTCAGAGATGAGCTCTGGACTGCAACTGCAGCATAGGTCTCCTGAACCAACCTTACCCTGGGTGTCCCTTACCCTGGGCACCTCTGCAAGGGGCTGAGCACCATCAGCTTACAGGGAGATCAACAGTTATTGAGCATCACTTAGCATCACTCAGACCTTCAGCAGACCAGAGGAGAATGTGCTGAATACCTCTCTTCTGCTCCTACCAAATGGGAAGGAAATCTAGCCTTCAAATCTGCTACACCACAATGTAGTCATCTCTACCAAGAACTGCATTCACAATTGAAAAAGAATGAGGAAAGCTGAAAAAGGAGGGGGAAAGCTGAAAAAGGAGGAGGAAAAGACAGGGTCAGGTCTTACAGTAGGGTTGCTTACAACCCTACAGCACAGGCTGCCACACGTAATCCCCCCAAAGCTACCACCTGTCCCATGCCAAGATGATGGCTGCACCCAAAAAAGATTCTTAAAAGAAAACAATGTAGTTAATGGGTGGCATATACTCTCTTCTAAAAGACAGGATGTCTGAAGACTGCAGCATTTCAAGGCTGGCATCCTCACTTATATGATGCCCAAGCTTGTCAGAGATGCTGGGGGCTGATTCAGAGACCTCCAACATTAAAAGTGGGAATCTCTTCAGCTTCAATTGTAAAGATAGGAGCCTCTCACCAGTCTTCTGGGGATCCCCTCATGGGAACATATCTACTACTGGCAGGATCCTGGACTGTCAGATCTAATCCCACAGGACAATTCCTAGAGAAATCAGGACAGTGGCAGAAAGACAAACTGCCACTGATCTTCGGTATGGGATGCAGTTGGTTTGAACAAAAAAGGCCCGTTTCAGAGGACATCCTACTGTGTAACATAAAACTCCCATTCACTAGCAGGGACGAGAGCCTTCCTTTCACCACTGTAGAGGGGACAAAAGCCCTGCACGACGGAAGAAGCCCCACGCCAGTCACTCTGCAGGAACCACTGCATGTCAGCAATCCCAGGTGGATACCATCACCCTCCAGCCCACCTCTGAGCAAGGAAGGTCCACTGAATGAATGTTAACTGCACCATGTACGAGAGCTTTAGAAAAAGAAATGCCTGCAATTTTCTCACCCAGGCCAGCCTGCGCTCTTGTATCCTTGTTCAGAAGACCCATTTGAGGTGTGCATATGAATGCAGGTGTTGCCTACCCAACCTGAGCCATCTACAAAGACCCAGGACAAGCAGCACTGGCAGAAGTGCAGGCCAGGAAGCTGATATCTACCCCAGGAAAAGAAAAAGCAAGGATTTAATGAACCCCTGTTTCAGCCCTCACAACAAAATCTTCTTCCCACTAACAGTCAGTGGGAAGACGATTTTTCCACTGACTTCACTAGGGTCAGGATTAATCCTTCCCAGTGAGTCTGCATGTGACAAAAGGTGTTTGGAAGAGGACTGAACTGAACACCTCACCAAAGTCCCCTATCCCTCCGCCACTTCTACCTTCTTAAGGATGCTCGTGAAATATTTTCTGACTCCAGCTTTCTTCTTTTTGCCATGTGTACAGGGTGCTATTTGGCTCTCCCAGGGAACTGAGAGGCCCCTTTCTCCAGCAGCTGGCCATGCACAGCCAGCTACACTGAATTAAACATGGGATGGACAGCCCTGCATAGCCATGAGGATTCTCCAGAATGGATGGTTCCTATAAAGACCTGTTACTGAAGTCTGTGTTTCATGGCACTTTCTAGAGGACTCTAGTTAAAAGATTACCTAGGCAGTTGATTGAGTGTAAAACGTGCTGTACCTGCAACGTTCTCCTGCTTGGGGCAAATTCCTTTTGTAGGCGTGAGAAGACGGTCTTCTTCATCGGGTGTGACTTGGATCCCGATTTCCACTGGCTCTGACACTTTCCTGAGCTCGGCGCGAGAGGAGGGGGGAGGGCTGCTCTTATCCATGCTCTTTTCATAGCAGACACCACCAGTGCCATTGCACTGTTTTCTCTTGTGCTCTATAAAAACCAAGATGTCTCCCAGCGGGAAGTTCATCTGACACTGTCCACAGGTTAACAAGTCGGGGTCTGTCCCGCCTGCAGCGATGCTGATGCCGCTTGGGTCTGCTATTGCCAGGCTCTCATCCTCGTCGGCCAGTGCCGGTTCCACATGGTCAGCCTCTGCTTTGCATGGACAAGGGGAAAGAGGGAGGAAAGGGATGAGGGGAGAAGAGAAAGAGATTGCTTTGAGTGTTCACAGACTCTGAAGGATGCATCACCAGAGGCCCAGCCTTCCCCCACCCCCAGAAGAAGTCAAGCCTGATTAGATCTTTCTTTTATTTTTCAACTTTTCCGCTCTCCCAGAATGATTTCAATACATTTTGCAACCAAGCCTGCCTGAAACGAAATGGAAAGGCTGACCTGGCATAGCTTTCCTGACAGCTCCTTCCCACTGCTGCCAGCACTGCAAGGATATCAGCAAAGAGCCATTTTGCAAGCGTTCGAGCCCCGAGTCATATTCTGAAATAGTTACTCTCTTTTTATCCCACCTTCTCATTCCCACCGCGTCTCCCAGCCATCTGGCCAAGGCCCCATCCAGCAAAGCTTATGCACCCAAACCTCTCTTCCTTTTTCAGAGAGAGGGGGAAAGCTTGTATGCTCCAAACTAGCAGAACCAGGATACCCGTGACATACAAAATTAGTACCACCTTTCCCGTTACAAAGTTACCGGCAAGATTAAATGACCACCCATTAGGACAAATTACAGCAAACTATTTGTAAGAGTAAGGTAAGCAGGATATGGTCACATGAGCAGTTAAGGGATTTCAAAAGTCTGTACAGTGGGAAAGGGAATGAGGTGCTTATTTAACATACTGGAATATTGGCTGAGCCTGAAATCTTCCACTCTATTTTTCTGATGTCAAATAACCCTGCCATTGCTATATATGTTAATAAAAGCTTTTCTTGTTTAAATTTTGCCCAGAGACCTGGTGAATTTCATACCTTTACCCCCAAAGACTGGGAAAGAATTTCTGAGTAACCTGCATCAGTTTCTAGGAAATATGCAACTTCTCATTTCACAATTATTAAAAACCACCATGTTTTTAATGGGTATTTATAAGATAATTCTTACATTATAAAATAATTGTGGATCACAATCCATTTCTGAGGCAAAACGTGTTTTGGAGGTTTTTTTCTCTTGTTCTACCATGTAACTGCCAAATCATACAAACCTTGGACTTTACTCAGGCAAAATTTCCACTGACTTTTGCCTAAGGCTGGTTTGACTCTGCAAGGACTATAGGATTTGGGCTGAACAAAACAGAGGAACTAACAGTATGTAAATCAGTGACTGAGACCTCTAATCGAATCAGGGTTAAAGGAATAGGAGGAAAAACGTTCTCTATTAGTCCAAGTGATTTCCTTATGGATTTCCTGGGGAAAGTAAGTCACACAAATATCTCAAAGAAGTAAGACTGTGATAAACAGATGTTATAATCCAGATCTGGACTCTTCTCCAGTCCTAAAACAGAAGGATTTCTGTCCCACTCTTAAGCAATTGCAAAAAAAAAGAAACACATAGGAAAAAGACAAATGGTAGAAGGTGGAACGCATTACCTGGCAACATAAATGGTTGCGCCCTGAAAAAAGGTAGTTAGAAAAAGAATCACTCCCATTTTTGCCTTCCAGAATAAATAAATGATCGACATATCTACCAGTGGTATTGCAAGTTGCATCAGAGCTCCCTAACAGCAAAGGGGAGAGCAGCAGCAGCAGCAGCAGCGACGGCAGAAACGGACAGGGACCCCAGAGAAGCGCCCATCCTGCTGGAAAAGACGATGGGCAAGGGAAGGCCTCTGTTTCCAAACTCATTCATTCTGAAAAGCATTAATTACCTTCTTCCCCTTAATCTAAGTTTAAAAGGAGTTTGAAGACAATACTACGCAATTAATTCACCAATTTATATCATGAAAAGATGCCTCCTTGCCTTAGTGAAAATGTAACCATAACCCTGTGCTGAAAAGGGACTGCTGGGAAGGGAGCGGGTGCCTGCAAACAGCATGTCACGATGCAAAAGGTAATTATTTAGTGCTGCGGTTCCCTTTAATGATCTAACATTGAGCAATATTGTTTATATTGAAGAGAGCTTGCACCTTTAATTACCAATTACATATACATCATTTTAGACCCAAAAGAAAAGGACTGTGAAAAGGTTCCTTTAGAAACGTGCACACTATTTGTAGTCAGAATTCCTATTAAGGGGGAGCAGTGTGTCAAAATATTAAAAAAAAACCATACAGAGAGGCACACACAGGCACACAGATACACATACGGGAGATGGGACAAAGAGCTGAAAAAGACAACACGAAAACAGGAACTGAACCAAGGGTCGTAAGAAAAAAAGGTGGCCGAGGAGAAAAATGTTTATTACTAGTTTCACTAACATTCCTGTAAAGGCTTCTGATTAAAGTCTGTGTCTTAAATTACAAAGACTGAATTTTGGTATTTATATATTTTATATATGTAACAAATAAAAAGAAAAGCACAGACCTCAACTTTATTATCTTTGTGATGTGAGGATTTTATATTTTTTTGCCTGCAATTTAAATTGTGCTCTTCAGAAAACGTAGCAAAATTGCTGCATTTGATAAGGGTCCTGACCAGGCGTCTGTGGAAACATGAAGGAGGTTTGAACAGCTAAACTGTTACAAATTCTTTCTTTTCAGTTATACATTTCATTTGAATATTAGTTAAATCCACATATGCCTATTCACTTACACTCGCTCACTCTCTTTCCAAGGACTCTGCAATGGCACTTTTTTAAAATAACATCTGGTATTCCTTCATATTTTGGCAGTCATCGCATCACCGAAAATCAGCTTTTCGTTTTCTTGGTACGCTGAGCCCTCATGATCAGTAGTAATTGGGTTTCAAACTATCAAAAGATTTTTTTTACTCAACTCTATTTCTGATTTGAGCTTAATAAATCATCAAGCATGAGACCAGCTATTCACCCAACAATGCAGAGGCTATATTACATCCCCTTATTCAGGACATGGAAAACAGACATAAAAGAATGAAAAACAAAATACTGAATAGATCTTCAAATGCATTTTATCCATGTCAATTTGCATTTATTTTTTTTTAATTGAAAAAAAAAAAAAAAGGCTTCCTATTGACAACTCAATTAAGCCATTAAAAACCTACATTCAAGTAACATTACAGGAGAGATTTAAAACCCACAAAGGAAAAGAGAAAAAAGCCTGCAAGCCCAGCCCATAACGCATCGGGTCATGCCTGGTTAATACAACAGCCAAGATCTTAGGCTGTTTAAGGAGTCCTTTAATACCAAAGGGGCAATTTAGGCCAGTCTCAATCTAAAGTTCTGACTCTACTTGTGTCTGTGGGTTTCAAATGAGTCGCTTCACATTATTTGAATTTAACTCTGTGGTTTTATTGCTGTTGTTGTTGGTAGCTGGGTTTAGAGGGAGGAGGGTGTTTCTTCACAAGTATTTATTTAAAATTAATTTATATTTTTTTTAAGAAGAAGAAATCAAGTCACACACAAGAAAAAAAAAAGAGAGAATGAAAAACACCTCATCTCCCTTACATGGGAAAAGAGAAAAAAAAATGCAAACGAGATATTTCTAGACAGGACTGGTGCCCTGGTTCTTCCAGATGTGTTAAGGTGTGCCCAGCATTTTCCCTGAATCCAGAGATTCCTCCGAAGGGGATTGCCTTGGCATTGCCTGCCTAGAGAGCACAGTGAGTCGGCAACGGGCAATCTATGGGGACATGAGTGACAATGTTGTTATATGATGGCTTCGTGAAATTAATGCAATTGGACAATCTAAATCATTTGCTTTACTTAAAAAATCATTACACTTGCTGACTGGACTCCAAGCTCTCTGGCTGCCTACCACACCAAAATGCAGTGGACAAACCCCTTAATTCCATAAAGGCACTGTCACAAAGCCACCAGCACTCCTACTCCAGTGTGGTGACATCATTAGAGCATATGTGCCCCATGCAAACAATGTTCTCATGCCCAGTATTAAAGTGAATGCACATGCTAACTACTTTCTGCCTGTCAGTTGTCTCAAAATCATACCCATTAATAGTGGAAAAGACTGTGTTCCTAAAAATCATTTCCAAGGCCTCGAAGGACAGAACTGTGAATGCATGTTCACAGGGTTTGGGTCCAGGCAGCAATCACTTATTTTCTTGCCTTTTTATTGCACTGCAGAGCCTGGGTAAGAAGGGCTATAAAGTTGCCAACCTATTCTCCTTATTTTTCCTGTCCTGAAGTATCAAAAGGAGGTAGAGCAAAGGGGAAGAGGGAACATTCTGGTGTCGGGCCAAAGTGTTGCATGTGAAACCTGCCTTCTGTGGCTGGTTTCTGCACAAATCAATAACGGGGTGGTGAAGGTGAGCGCTGCCAGTGCCTTCACCACAGAGGTGCTGCTGTATGCCCTTCCTGCCCTACCACAGCCACTGCCCAACCTTATACCCACGTGGGGGACAAAGCACAGGCTACCCCAGGGGCCACCCTTCTCTGGGACAAGCTGAGGTTGCCCAGGGTCCACCATGGGGACACAGCTCCTTGTGCCCAGACACAGGAAGCTGCCCACCAGTGTGCTGCAGTGCATCAAGTGCACTGTTCTCCTCACACAGTCACTGCTGCCTTGGAGGCACAGCCAGGGAGAGCTCAGCCTAGCTGGGGAGCGAGCACAAAGAACTGACTTGCTCTTCAGGGTGTTGGCCCAAAGCAGGCCTGAAAATGATGTCCCTTCAATCAACACCCACATGTCACATTTACTGTAGCATCAACATGCTTAACGGAAATAGCTCGAATCACACGCTCTCTGGCTGGGTTATCACCGAGATCGGTGTCAGGATCCTTGCTGCACAAAGACTAACGCTGCTCAAAGCGGATGACATGGCTCCTTGCCGTCGAAGTTTATCAATAACCTGCTTCCAGAGCCTTCCAGCAGCTCCTGCAGCTGCAAGGTGCAGAGTTGAGATTATGCCTACATATTGCCTCAGCATCACACTCAGCAACACTAGGCACAGCTTATTTGCCACCAATTTTTAATTTTTCAGAGGACTGCAAAACAATTGTTTGCAGTATCTTATTTTATTTTAATTTTTCCTAAATAAAAATCTGAGGCTGAGTTGGCCAAAAGAGGCAACTTGATGGAGAAGCCCCAGAAACACAGGGGCTCTTCCTCACTTTCCCAGCGACTCTCCGGTGTGCGCAAAGTGCACAAAGGCAGAGCTGGAGCAGCGGCGAGCGAGTCTCTGCCACACCGTGCGTGCGTGGCCTCGGTGCAGCCGCTGAGCCGCCCCCGTCCAGTCCCCCACGGCCGTCCGGTCATCCCCCGCCACGTGCTGGACGGGCGGCAGCGCAGCGCGGCAGGTGTCGGTGGCCCCGCAGCAGGCAGGATGGAACCTGCCGCCCCCGCTGGGCACCGACAGCAAGGGGACAAGGACACGGCGGTGCGGGGGGGGGGGGGGGGGAAATGACCCGTTCACTCCAATGCTTCAGCACCTGCACAGCGCGGAGAGCTGGAGGACTATTCCTGCGACACTGGTACCTCGGACACCTTTAGCAGAAGTAGACTGAACCTTTCAGAAAGCAGTTTAACCCTCTGTACACACCTGAGACAGAACAAGTCAAGCACTGCCACAAAGAGCCATCAGGATTTAGGGAAAAGAAGGAGGAAAATGACACAATAACCACGCCGTACTCAAACAGGACAAAAGACAAGAATATCCAAGAATCTGCACGAATATCCAACACTTGTCAGATGTTATTTCTTCAGAAACTATGCAGTGTTACAGAAGGGAGTGGTGTGTCTCCTCTTAAGTAAACTATATGTTCATAAAAAATATTTACGGCTTTTGAGAGCAGAAAATGTATAGGCACTTCTATAGACTGCAGAAGCTGTAAATCTCTGAAGATAAAATGGGATGTGATGATGTGATATAAAAGCATTCTTTGTTCCCCAGTGAATACATTTGTTTTATTTAAAACTAAACGACAAGCAAGGAGAGAAAGGAGCTCTTGGTGCCACAAAAGGAGAAGGAGCGGTATTTGGGTACAGGCTTTCAACTGGCATAGAAAAAGATATTAGAAGCAGAGATTCTTACTCAAGGATTTAAAAGGCATGATCAAAATTAAGTAATTAGTTCTGAGCATGTTTTAAACATACAACAGCTCTGTTCTCTTCTTAAATATCAGGCTCAAAAGAAACTGCGTTTTGCAATTGTGTACGGCACACTGTTGCTCATACACAATTTTCTTAAGTCTTTTTTTTTTTTTACTTTCATTGAAGCATATTCATTATAACATTCAGCGAATTTATGGCTTCTTCCAGTGGCTTAGTAAAAAGGGTCATAAAAAAGTTAAGTAAACCAGTGTGTTTTTTTCCTTTCCCTTAACTTTGGATTCCTTTTTTGTACTGTGCTGTCTAGTGCTTAGTCTTTGGAAAGTACCTTGGGCATATCCAGCACACACACAAATTATCAGCAACTCCAGGAAAAAAACAAAACGGAATTTCTTGCACTGAGGCAACAACACAAAAGACTTGCATATGTCAAAAATACAGAACTAAGTCCCTGTGAATGCTGCACCATTAATCAAATCCCCGATCTGGTGTCACTTTTGCCAGTAAAATGATTATATTCTTCTAACCCCCTTCTACTGGCGCGTGCCTGCAACGCATGAAGTGTGTCCCTCTACTTTAATTTGTTTTCAAATAGCCTGCTTTAGGCATTTTTTATATATCCTTTGGAAATAAAAAAAAAAAAGGAAAAAAAAAAAGAAAAAAAAAGCTGCTACTTAAAGCTCCAGCAAGGGTCTACAGTACCAAGCAAGTAACATCTCTTTGGGAAGGAGGGCAGACAACGAGCAAATTTAACTGATGTTCAGGAGCTGAACACACAACTGCTTCTGAGGCTGTAACTGTGGATGCCGAGGAATGGTGTACAGCCTGCCCATGTACATTTTAGGAAAGTAAATAAACACCATAGAGGAAGGTGCTATAGTAAAAGCAGCTGAATGAATCATGCATTTATCAATGCATGCAGTTATTGATGCCTTTTCCCTCCCTCATTAAGAGGATACATATATATAAAGCCATCTACAGCCAATGCTCGTGCTTCATCAAGTGGTTTTTTGTAGTAACACTAACTTTAAAGCTTGTGGGTAATCCTTGGCCCCCCTTTATTTTTCCACATGCTTTCTCTCGATGCTACCGAGGGGAGACCAAATTCAATCTACAACTGCACCTCAACCCTGGAGAAACCAAACGGCAAATGAAGAGCCAGAAATGCTCTAGCAAGGAGGTGGAGAGCCATTTTGGGGTAGCAGGTCTCTGCAGGGAGAATTTTCCACCAGGCTTTGACCTGGGGGAGTGGGAAGGGTGAGAGGCAGAGGAGGGAACGAGAGGAAGGGGAGCGTGTGTGCGTGTGCACTTGGCGAGGTGACCGGGAGGAGGAGAGGGGGAATAGCTGTTTCTCTTGATAAAAGTTAACAGTCATGGAATGAAAGGAAAGCTACAGTGAGTGAAGTCTGAGGTTTTGGGAGGGGAAAAGGGAAGGTTTTCCCCATGGCTGTGCAACACTAGCATCAGCAGTGGCCCAGGTACTGTATGCTTCAGCTTACCGGTCTGTCAAATGAGCTGGCTGCTGTCTATATGCTTCCAACTAGCTCAATTCAAACATTAAATGAAGTAGAGAAATCATCAGATAAATTGCTGGTCTTCTCTACCCAAGAGTGAAAGGTTCTAGTACAGCTGATGACAGCCCTGATCCTTTGTCTGACCTAATTTACTTCTCTTGAAGGTTAGAATAAAGCACGCTTTCCTGTCACAGGATAATCTAACCTCCATCCACATATTGCACCCTAAAAATAAGAAGACGCTTCTGCTATGTTAACAGCGCCATAACTTGATGGACTTCTCAGGATGGGTGAAACAGACATCCACTGACCAAAGCTTCCCGTGTGCACGCCACTAAATTATACGTTTGGGCAAGAAAGAGTCCCGCTAAAGTCCGTCCACAACGCACAAGCCGACTGCAGCAGAGAACAGCACAAGCCTGTTGGAGAAGCACACAGCACAAGCCCTGTGAGCTGTTCAGCAGCAACTTCTACATGACAGATGTGATTTTGTGTTTATTTCTCTAGAAAAAAAGAAAGCTTATTTTCATTTGCAGGAACTGCAGATTTTTTGCTCTAAGGACCTGAGGATCAAAGTATGGTTCAACTCTCTCATATCAAATCCTCTCGGCAGGGGTACATGTGGCTTTCTGACATGTAATCGACGCCGATTTCTGTTTGTGTGTGTCTGCTTTATTGCTGCACATACCTTCTTCTAGAGCTGCAGCTTCCTCACTCCGTGTTTTCACATCCACTGGAGCAAACACATGGATCTCTCTGGGTTCCCCCCCACTCCCCGCCACGCAGAGGCTCACTCGTGTACAGGTACCATTACCCCGATCACTATCTGACAACAACAAATGGAGAATTTAAACATTGTCTGTTGACAATAAAAAGCACCGTTAAAAACTAATTTTAATTAAAAACTCCTGTCCACTCGGGTCAATTAATCAGCCGCGATTTAGCTAAAACTAGATTCGTCTCGCTGTCAGCCCTTCTCGGCTAGCTCTGTATAGATCTTCGCATGGAAATCGATACTACAACTTTACGCTGAGCACATTTTGCAGCACAGTGCGCGCCGGGCGCGGCGGTGCGGGCTCCGGCGGCGCATCCCGCGCGTCCCGCGGCGGGGCCGGCGTGGCCATCGCACGGGCTGGGAGCTCCCCCTAGTCGCCAACCCCCGCCACTGGCGGACGGAGCACACGGCAGGCTCCCAACAGCCAGCGAAGTTTATTTTGGAAAGTATTTTGCATCAACAACACAGAGCGCAAAGAGATCCAGGTAGAAATTGTGGAAGAGGAGCTAACATCGTGTGCGAGGCATTTTTGAAGCGGAGAGATCTGCTCGCAGCAAGCTCAGCCCTAGGAAGAGCTGCTGGAGTCAACCAGAGTCCTTAACCGATATCAATAATTTGTACTACTTCTACAAGCGCACACTCCACTAAGTCATAACTACTGACACATGCCACAAGACAACCCTTTGTTCTGCAGAAAAACATATACTTTGCACAAGGCAAGGGTTCCCACCATTCCTATTAAAGGCAGCCAGGTAGTAAAAATTTGAAGAGTTTTATTTCTCAGTATTTAAATAAGCCTGACAAAATACGCTCTGCATCTGCCGGCCAGCAAAAAATGCAAAATGGTTTCTCACCCACTGTACGTCTATTTAAGCCACTGAGCACATCAACTAAAAAGGACAGAACCACTAGGATCCACAATCTAGTTACTCTGCACCAGTTCTAAGAAATATTTTAAAATATGAGAAACTATGAAAATGTACCAGTAGTGTTTTTATTTATCTTGTAAGTCCAATACAAATATATTCAAATGAAAGGCAACCTGGAAGTCGACAGCACACAACCTTTATTTTTTTTTCCTGTCCTATTTAAAGCAAACACATGTAATGTCTTTTAAAAGCACAATAAGTTTTTCTGCGCACAACTATGCACGTACTATGAAAAAGTCAGCCATCCTTAAAATAATAGTAATTTCCTCTTTAATTCTTCAGTCACAGCATACATTCTTTGTATTAAGAGTTGATTACATTGGTGTGGGTTTTCTTCTGCAGGGAATGTGCGTTAATTGCACTAAATCTAAATGCATTTTAAGAGAAGTTCCTTGAAGCAATTTGCAAAACTTTGACATGCAAAAAATTGTAGGGGTTTTTGTTATTATTTTTAATGACTACGTACACATACAAAGTGATACAGGAAATTATTGCTGTTCCGAGGAAACCTGTTGACCAGGTGCTGAAGAGCTGCCTTGGGAAACCTGGTTCTCTACCTGGAATTGTATGATTTTACTGTATCTTTCCCTCACAATCTCTGCTGCTGTTCTGCAGAAATGTTCTTGCTTTGCCGCCTCCTGCAAAACTGCTACCAGCAAGCTTTTCACATGCTCTCGCCTTTCATATTTCCTTCAAATGAAAAATGCAGGGCTAGTTTGAAAACAGATTTCTTGAGTTTAAAAGGGAAGATCTTAAGCTGGAAAATCACCAATTTGAATCAAACCAAAATAACCTTTCTTTGTACAGAGCAACTCAACACCTCAACCTCCTCTTCTCTACATAATCAGTTCTTTTATATTGTCATTCTTTTGCATTTAAGTGAGCTTGGCTACCAAGTTTGCTCTGTCCACCACCAGTGAAGAAAGGTTCAGAGCTACACTTTTCTCTCCATATGTTTCCCCTCCTTTTTTGTCCTGCACATACATCCACTACAAGGCTGCCTGGGTGAGCCTGGCAAGGACAGGCAGGCCACTCCGTTTTGCAGTCTTAAAGACCTCTGTGCTAATGAGATGCTGCAACTCTGGAGCACAACTACACTGCAGTTTCTCTGCTTTTTGAGTTTGTTTGTCTTACACTAAGAATCTAAACGTTTCTTCAAACACAAAGTGCATGAAACCAAATAAACTCCAGCTGAGCAGTGTCAGAAAACCCTTCTCTCTCTCTCTCTCCACTCATCTCTCTCCCCATCTCTCTTTCCTTGCCTGGCACAGACCTCCAGTCCATCCTGAAATGCAACTCTCCTGAAAGATGCCAAAAAGGGAGAGAGGGAGAAAAAAGCCCAAGCTAAACACAACAGAAATTAAAGATTTCTGAAGACAGTATCAATTCATCCCAGCTTTGGGGGTTTGACTTGGCGTTGGCTTTATTTTGGTTTAAGTGTTTTGGTTTCCCATTCTGTTGCCCGCTACTTTCCAAACTCCCCTTTAGACAGGACATTGCCTGTCTGCTTTTCCCCCATTAATGACACTTCCCGAGAAGTGCAGAGCCTGCAACCCCCTCTCCTTCAAGCCTGCAGCTGAGGCTCAGACCTATGCGCTGAAATGCCTGCGCTCCTGCTCCCCCAGCCCCAACTCCAGCCCGACGCAGCCTCCCCCCACCCCCCGCCTCCCACCACCTCCTCCCCTGGATACCTTCATTTTTTTCTGCCACTGTTCAGTATGCAGCCTGATTTCTCCGCCAGCTTCCTCAGGATGGAGATATAGATAAATACAAGAGGGGAGGGAGGGAAGCTCGTACCGCTCTGCTCTCCATTCCTCCCCCAGCCTTCCCGCTAAACCCATTGTACACGCAACTCCTCGGCACCTTCGAATGCTGTCCTGCCTCATTATTTACCTTCAAATAAAGCGATCAGAAAAGGAGATCAAATTGAAATAACAAACCTACCTGGTCCTCTTCTCCACCCCACCTCCCCCCCCTCCACACACCCAGCAGCAACAGCAGGGAGAAAAGAAATGTTTCACCCCTTGAAACAAATTCAGACGTGTGCAACAAAACAGATTTTCCGCACACCCCCTTTCAACACCCCACATCTCCTTACAAGTGAGACAGAAAACAAGTGGGAGAAATTGTACAGGTTGATTTAGGGGGCTGTTGATGCTATTTCTTTTAAAAAGAAAATTAAAAAACAAAAAGGGAAAAAAATAAGAAGCCACCAACAAAAAGGGTAACACATTTTCCAGACTGGATGGTTAAAATCAAAAATGCAATTAACGAAGGGGAGGGCGTTGAGGAAGGGGGAAATCCACCTTTTATGGTGATGCAAATCTGGCTCCAAAATAACAATGAATAAAGAAAAAGAAAAAAAAACCAAACCCCAGAAAAAGCTGAATACCAGATGCATTTTCATCAAGGTTCCACCAGCTGATGGGCTGGGAGGCGGGGGGAGGTTAGTTTTTAAAAAATAAAGACGCACACAAAAAAACCAGAAATTATATATGTATATATTAAAAAAAAAAAAAAGGAAATGCAGAAACAGCGAAAGAAATTAAAATTTCGGAACTCAAACCGTCCCCTAACAACCCTGTGCTACGAAAAAAAAATCCCACAGGAGGCGGAAAAAATTATATACACATATATATCTCGATTCCCAAGGAAATCTTACAAACAGAAATTTATCACCGGTAACAAAGAAAAAGAGGAGCTTGCAAGCACCAAATGCTCCTGGCAGATGGCTCCTATTCTTGGCTTTCAGAGGAGGGGAGAGAAGCCGGGGGAATATTTTATTTATTTATTTAAATTTTTTAAAATCTCAACATAAATATTCGGATCCGCCGCGGCTCAGGCTCAGCCCCGGGCTGGCTCAGTACGAGCCGCCGCCCCCCGCAGCACAGTAACTTGCGGACTCGTCTTGCGGGGCGCGGGGGGGGTTTGGGGGGTGGTCCGGCCGAGCTTCTCGGCGGAGCGCTGGGCCACGGTGCGCCGGGCATTCTTTTCTTACCACCCCCATCCCAGACTGGTCCTATGCTATAGGAGGGAAAAGGGGACCCGCCTGACCTCCCCCTTCCCCGTGGTCCGGTGGCGTCGGAGCAGCAGGGAGCGCTGGGGGCCCCGCGCCCTGGGATGTGCCCCCACATATTCCCTCCCCCCCCTTCGCGGCACAAGCCCCGCGGGGACAGGAGCGGCGGAGCGGGGCGCCCGCGCGGGGACCTGCCCCCTACTCTGCCTGCAGGCGCTCGCCCCTCTCCTGGAGCTTTAGGGGTGGGAACGGGGAGGAGGGGGATGCTGGAGCTACGGGATGTGTGTGGGGGGAGCGCCTCCTTCCCTCCCCCCCCCGCATTATTTTTTCCTTTCCTATTTTTCTTTGAGGGGGTGTGGGGGGGGGGCATATATGTGTATTTTCATTGGAGCTTCAACCAAGTGCAGCCTCCGCTCCTGCCCCGCAGCCCAGCCGGTGCCACTGTACGGCCCGCATTTCCTGCACTCCATCCCCGTCCCCCACCTCGGCTTTCCCCGAGCCCCCCCGTCACCGACAGACACCCCCGCCCGCACGTCGGCAGCCCCTGCCCTGCCTCTAGCCCCAGCCGAGCTGGTTCTGCCTTCCCCCGCGCTTCGGAGGAGAGTTCTCTTCCCCCGCCGGCGATGCACCTGGGGCAGGCAGGGCGCAGCTGCCCATCTACCTGCCCCGCGCCCCAGCGCCGGGGAGCTCGGCCCCGCCGCCGGCCCACCGCCTCCATGTGCTTCCCTCTAAGTTCCCCCGGTCGCTGCGCTTTTCCCCCGCCACTGCCCACCTTGATCCGCCCCCCCCCTCCGCGGCCAGGCTGTCACGCTGAGGCAAGGCGCTCGGCCAACTTTTCCCACCGCTCCGTGCTGCCCCCGGAGCAAGGAACGAGGAACGGGGCCGTGGGCGAGCCGCTGAGCCCCGGCGGGTCGGCCCAGCCCGGCCCGGAGCAGCGCGCCCCGCTCCGCCGCCCCCCGCACACGCACCCGCTCCCCGGGAGAGCCCCGCGCCCCCCACGCCGCGCTCTCCCCGCCGGCAGCTCCTTCCCCGCTCCACGCCGCCTGCCCTCCCGCCTGCCTGCCCGCCTCACCTCCGCACCGCTGCAAAAACGCACAGCAAACTTCGGGCTTCTCCCCCCCTCCACCCCCAGCCCATCCCCCCCAGCCACACACCCCCCTCCCCTCTTTAATTCCCTTCTCCTCTCCCTCTCTCTGAAGTCATTTACCAGCTTTGGTTGCTCATGGAGTCCCCCCCCCAACCGCTTCCTCCCCTTCCCTAATTTTGCTTCTCGATTTCGGCTCCGTCTGGTTCCAAGTTCAAACTTACGTGTGATAATCTCTCTTTGTGACAAGTGCTGCGGGTTTCCCTGCTTGCGACGGGACATTGCCCTGGCATTTACACTGGCATCGCCTGGAGAGCTTCACTGGTTTGGGGAGATGTGTTGGGGGGCCGATCCTCCTCCTCTTTTTTTTTCCTCCTTATTCTTATTCTTCTTCTTCTTTATCAAGTTCTTCTTAAAAAAAAATCAAAAACAAAATTAAAAAGCCTCCTTTTTGTTGCTGCTGTGGTGCACTGGATGGGATTCCCTCTCAATTAAAAATCATCATCATCATCATCAGGAAAAGCTCTTGCTCTTTTTTCTCTCTCTCTTTCACACACTCTGTCCTTTCTCCACTGCTTCTGCCACTTGGACTTCCAGATCTCTTCTTGAACTTAGGAGGATATGCACCGCCAGTGACACTTTTCTCTTTCCCTCTTTCCAGAGTGCTTGGCAAATTGGCAAGTGCGCTTTTCCACCAGGAGGGTTAAAAAAAATTAAAAGGAAAAAAAAGCAGTAATAAAAAATAAAAAAAAAAAAAAGAAAAAAAAAGTACTAGAATTGGGATAGCCCACACAAAAAAAAAATTTGCCAAAAAAAAATGTTTTTCAGAGATTGACCCTTGCTGGGTAGATATATAGAGAGAATTTTTTTGAAAAGGGGTAGCCGAAACTGTGTCTCCTCTTTCCCAGTTCAAGTGGTACTGCTTTGCCCTGGTGCTTTTGGATTGCCAGTGCTCCTGCACCACTTTGCACTCTTCCCCCCTCGCCTGGCACTGGGACTGGAAGGAAGGAAGCCCCCAGTGCAGCTGGGCTGGTGCTGGCTATTACTATTATATATTGCAATGTGAAGATGGCGGAGTCCTGGTTCTCTGGGAGCGCTCTGTCTCTCTATGGCTGGGGCTGCCTCTGTACAATGGGATAAAATTCAAGTTCAAGTGCGGACGTGACGTTTAATCTGCACTAGAGACAAAAAGACCCAGAGAGTAGGAGCACTGGGGGCGACTAGCGGTGGCTTTTTAACATTGTACCCTGCAAGAGAACAAGAAACGCCACTCGCACACACCGCACACACCGCACACGCACACACACCGCACACACACCAACTACGGCACACGCAGGGCTCGCCGCCGCTCCGGGCTTTGTGCAGCGCCGCTTTCAGTGCGCAGAGTGCCCGGGGCTAGGAAAAGAGCGCGGGGAAGGAACAAATCTGCATCCTCAAGCACGGCCAAACTTCCCCGAGCCCGGCGCCGGCCGCAGCGGGGGCGGCTCGGGCGGGGGCAGCCGCCGGGGTTCGCGGGGGGCGCGGGCGAGGGGCGGCGGCGCTGCCGCCGGTGCTAGTGCCGCCGCCTCGCCGTTACCCATCGCGGCCGCCGCTCTCCGCCGCCCGGGCTCGGCTCCGGATCGTGCTCCCGCCGTCCCCGTGGCCAGGGAGCGGAGGCTCCCCAGGGGTCGCGGGCTGCTCTTCCTTCCCTCCAGGCGCCGCCGCAGCTCCTCGGCGGCGAGCGCGTTCCCCCTGCATTTCTTTCGAACAGTTTTACAACAACACAAATATCTGTGTGGGTTGGGGAGAGGGATTTTTTCCCCCTCCTCTCTCCCTACCCGAAGCGCGATGGTAGCGGGACACGCGCGCATACCCGATCCGCACACGCACACACGCTCCGACCTTCTTCTCCCACCCCCCTACCCCCCTTCCCTTAAAATCCTGGCAGAGAGTATTTTTTCTCGGAGGAATTAAGTCTCAGCCACGAATGGAGAGACGCCGAGTTCCCAGGAACCGCATCCCAGTGCACTTGTCCTCCTATTTCACACGCAGGTAAATGCCCACAACTGCGTGCGCTTCTAACTTGGAAGATTCTTGTAAACCAACTTTTTCCCCTCTATCTCGGCTCTCCCAGCCCATCTCCTGCGATTGTTTCTCTCTCTCCCCCCTCCTCCTCCTCTCCCGACAAGTAAATAGTTCGGTGCATAACAGCTTTTCAGCACCAGGTCTGGCCAGGGCGAGGGGAAGGGGGAGAGGAGAGGCCTGGGGGCTCGGAGGCAGATGGAGCAGAAACCCAAGAAACCACCCTGTATCCGGAGCACGCTTGGAGAGCCGCGCTGCACTCGTGTCATTTACTTTCCACGTTAAATGAGTATATATTTTTTTTTATTTTATTAAATTGCATGAGAGCCTTGAGGGGACCAGAATTCATCTCAGTGCCCTTAATCAGCTTTGAGAAGAATTTGGCTAAACAGCATCGCTCTCGCCTCCTCCGGCCAATCTGCCTCTCCCTCCCCACGCCCGCCCGCCCGCTCACAGCCCGTGTTCCGGCGCTGCCAGACCCTGACCCCCCGGAGCTTGGCCCGGGAGGCGCCCAGGGCAACCGGGACCCCCAGCCCCGGCCGGGCGGTGGGCGCCGGGCCAGCCTGGCACTGCCCTGAGCTGCCCGGGCTCGGCCCTCCGCCTCTGCCAACGCTCGGCAAACACGTACAGGACCTTTAGCGGCGCTTAATCTGCGGCGATTGTTCGCCGTGTGTGTTTGGTTTGCTCTGCGCGGTCCTGCAAAGGAAAATGACCGTGGTGATGGCAAGGCCCCCCCACGCCTGGCGGCGAGGGACGGGGCCCCGAGCGAGAGCCCCCCGTCCTGCCCTGAGGGCCAGCCTTTTCCGAGCCGGGGGAAAGGATGCGGCAGCCTCACGCGGGGGATAAGGGAGGGAGGGAAGGCGCTCCCCTGGCCGGCCTCCGCGCCCGCGGTGAAGGGGGCCGGGCGGATCGGTGGGGATGGGGTTGCCCGCACTGCTCTCCCCGCTTTGATCCCACTCTGCTCCCGGCTGGGGAGGCTGAGAGGCTTTGTTTGGCTGTGCTGCCGTGCTCGGCGCGGCCCGTCCCCAGGTCACGGGCACGGGGTTGTTGTGAGGGGCAAAGTCCGGCCGCCGGCGGCCCCGGCCCTTCTTCGGAGAGCTGCAGGAAGCTGCACCCCTTCGGAGCACGGCTTATCGGGAAGTTACTGGGCATCATCTGTTGATTAACTAGTGTCTTCCAGTGGGCATCGAGAGCGGGAGATAAGGGCCGGCAATGATTGACCAGGCGGACGCCCCGGCTGCTCGGGGCGGCGGGGCCGCCGCAGCCCCCTCCCGCCCCTCCAGCTGCGGGCCGGGCTTCGGGGGTCGAGCCCCCAGCCTGCCTCCTCCTCCTCCTCCGAAAATACATCCCAATAGAGGAAAAAAAAAATTCCAAAGTGATTTCTCAGTCTTCTCTTTCCTCCCCTGTCTGGCACTTGTGATCATTAGCACTGAAAGCTGTTAATGTCTTGTCTCACAGCTCCCCCTTTAGTCTCTCTGCTCTCCCTGTCTCGCGTTCAAAGCCAGATCAATAGCAGGCTCTTTCTAACCTTGACCTATCCCTCGACCTGCCTCCATCTGCAGCTGGCCCGGCGCTTCTGTCTCTCCCCCACCCGCCGCAGCAGCCCCGCGAGAGGGCCCGGGGTCCCCGGGGGCTGCCCGGGCGGCGGCGGCCCCGGCATCGCCCCGCTTTGTCCCGCTCTGCGCGGCCGTGCTGGGCGCCCGCCGCCGGAAAAGGGGCCTGAGCCCCCCCAGTGCCCCGTTGCGCTGTCCTGGGGCTGCGGCTCAGCTCTGGCCTCCGCCACTGGCCTGCAAACTTGGGACCGCAGCTCTCCACGACAACAACAAAACACATAAAAAACCTACAATAATATCACCAAAAGAAAGGAAAAAAAGCCCAGGCAAAACGAAGCATAACCTGCAAGAAGAGAACAAGCTTTTTGCTAGCTTTAGAAGTACTTGTTTTCACTTAGGGGGAAGAAAGCACTCTCTTGCACAAAATACCTTGTATTAAGATAATAATCTTTTCTTTTTTCATAGTATACAAGGGATTTGAGGAGTTCTCATGTAGAAATATCATCCTTATTGTAGGGAAAAACAAGCTCATCTGATGTCAAATATTCCATTTTATCCTATACGCAACAAGGCATGCTGAGTCAAGAACTGTCAGCACACACATGCTCAGCTTCTGTGTTTCTCTTTTTTTTTCTTCTTTTTTTTCTTTTTTTTTTAAATCGTGTAATGTCTTTAGCTAAAATTTGGCACGGATATAGATACATAAATAACAGTGGCTTCAGTGTAAAGAGGAAGTCCCGATATCCTCATATAGAATAAGCTTGATGTGTCACTTGGACACATTTTGAATGCATTTCCACTTTCTCCCCATTTGGTCAAATAACTTTTCAGTGGAAGAAAAATTGGAGGTGCAGATTCTGTGTGATGTAATTTTGGTTTCTTCCCAGTCTTTAATGAGAAAGCTTATGCTAAGTTAGAAGTAAATTGCTTTTGATACAGGTCTGGGTGTTGGGGTGGGGGGGGGCAGGGGGAGAGAGAAGAGAGGGAAGGAAGGAAGGAAGGAGGTTGGAGACAATCTTGACATAAATGAGGCTGCTGTCCTCATTCTCTTTGAATCTTTAAATGTTGCTGCTTGGGAGGGAAAAAAAAAGAAAATAAACACAGGGCGTTGATCTGTTCGGCTTAGTTAGCCGCTCCACCTTGTGAAATGGCACAGAAACACAGGATCTAACCAGATCATATTTACATACATATTAATAAAGCTCCCGAGGTGGCAGTTCAGCCGTCACATACAGTGCAAGGATCTCTGCAAGTTCTCATTTTAGACCCATAAAAACAGATAAAAAGAGGTCTTTTGGGCTTCCCTGAATATTTTTCTGCAGTGGTTTTATATCATTTCTGAAAATTACATAGTTAAGTGGCATCAAATTTCTGGGTGATATAATAACTCAAAATGTGTAATTTTTTTGTATCAAATCACTTTGCAGCCATAAACAGAGTTTCAGAAACTCAATTAGAGGAATGATTTGGTGGGGTTTTCATTTATGGCAAACAGTAAAATTGTTCTTGTTATCTATTCAAATATATATAAATTGCAACATTTATTCACTCGATTTTCTTTTCCATGACACTGGTGTATTTGAGAGTGCAGTGAAATGAAGGCTTAAGAGGATAATGTATTATCCCCTGCCCCATTCTCAAGACTTTTCGAGTGAGGCAAAAGCGATGAGGATGTTTGTGTGTTTTCAAGACATTTGGTGTCCCCCCTATTTTTGGTGGTTGCCATTTGCTGATGTTTCTAGGAGTGAGTTCAGAAAATGAGATTTTCTCAACATTTACATTCTAAACCTTCCCTGGAGTCTATTCCTCAGTCTTTGAGTTCTTTTGGAGGTTGAGGATGGGTTTGTGTTTTTTTGTTATTTTGTTTTTTTATTCATTCAGAGTCTCTCATTTTTCTAACTCTTTCCAAGTGTTAAATGTACTAAATAACAGTCCAAATGCTGGGTCCGAGTTTTGTCCCACTCCTATTTTCAGTAAAAATAAACAAAATCAAAACAATACCATTCCTCCCAACAACAACAAGAACAACAAACAAACAAACAAAAAAATAAAAGAAGAAGAGGAAAAAAAAACCAGAAGAGGAAAAACTCATGGAACTGGCAAGCCAGAACACAAGAAAAACACTGTTTTCATTTTAGGGTTTTTTTAATCGGGTTCAATGCAGGATCAGTCCGTCTTTTCCTTCTTCAGTTTAAAAGGTGTAAAACATTTATTCCTAAATTATTTGATCTGTTTAAGCTTCAGACTTTTTGACAGTAGAGGTACCGTTGTGACCCCACTGAAATCACTTGCAAGACCTCAGGGAGAGGCAAACCTGCCCCTAGATTTGTAACTATCTAAAAGTCAGATAACAATTCTCTCCAGCACCTTTCTAATCCTGCAAAGGACCACCTGCATCTGTGTGTATATGCCAACAGGAAAAGGTAGAGGATAACATGCTTTACAAGCATCCAACACAAATAAGAGTCAAGCATCCCATCTGCTATATGTACTCCATCCCACTATGAATGCCATTTGTGCATCCACATAGCACCCGCTTTAGGACTGTTATTTACAAAACAAAACAAAAAAAAAATTGAAGGAAAATGGGTAAAACCCACTGTTGCTGGGGAGGCTTTTTTAAAAAAAGCTGGCACATCTTTCTTTCCTAACGACTTCAATCCAATGATTGTTTGTGTCTTTGGAAAACAAATGTCATCATTGCTTGCTGCAGTAAGCTGAGTTTTGTGAACCAGCACTAAATTAATTGCAAAAAAATTTTACGTAATTCAAAAAAATCCCTGAAAACCTCATAGAAATCGAGGGGTATTTTTGTCTGAGGAGGTACTTTAAAAACTTGGTCCATTATGGAATTGTATATCATAGGCCTGCATGAGAGCGATTCATGTGCAACTTGGTTTGCATGTGGAGGGGACAAAGAACCCTTCCTCCCTCCAGAGGTGCTCCTCAGGACTTACACAGTCTGAAATTTGGGATCAATACAGCTCTGCTCTGCTTTCAAGTGCAAGTTTCAACCGATTTCTACTCTTTCCTTTCTCAGATGATTTTAGGAGGATTTGAAATCTTTGGATTGTTTAAAATAACAAAGGCCTCTAAGCTCTGAATGTTGCAATGAAATCTTCAGCTTGAACTCATGACAGAAACATTCCAGTCTGTCTCTTGTGAATCATGAAAATCCGAATCTGAACATCAGAAGAGAGCAGCAACTCATTCATTCTTTTTCTTTATCCCTTTATGTTCTTCCTACTTTATTTTATTTAAATAGGGTATATCCATAGTAACAGATTAGCATCGTTGTTATTATTATTATTTTTACTATTTTAAGTTGGGCAACACAACTCAAACAGGGAAATGCATCAGTTTCTAGGTTCAGTATCAGCCTCTGCAGTTTCATTATTCCTGTTGACAATTACGGATAGCAGAAGTGTGGATGCCTGGCCAGGGAGTGCTTGTATATTGCACCCAAATTACACATTTCTGTTCATAAAGAGTGAAGCAAAGTATGAATGTTAGCGTCATTGCTTGTGTCTCAGGCAACTACTCACATCTTAATTGAAAATGATCAAATAACAGCATTCCCTCTGACAAACAAACGACAATTGTCTTGCCACACTCATTGAAGATGGTTGAGCTGGAAAGCCAGGGGCAGCAGCTGATATTGGCCATAACACACCCAGTACACACTTGTGTGCACACACACACATGCTCCGGCCTTGGATTGTGTTTCCTTCCCACTCAGTTCCTTCAAGGATGCTGCTCCTGACTCTGGGATCTTGCTTCCCACTTTCCCAGCTGTGATTTCACCTTCTCCCCATGCACCTCGCTTTTGGCTTCTGCACATGAGCTGCAAGTCAGTGACACAGTGATAGATCAGTTGTTTCTCTTACCTCCACTGGTGCTTTGAAAAGTGATTTAGGATGATCAGGCCACCTCACTGCTGGGTGGAGCAGAGGTTTGATAGCACCCTAGTCAAAGGCCACCAAGAAGCAGAGTATTTACAGAGCAGCAAATGAAGTCTTCTCTGAGCCAACTGTTCCACCTGGACCCCACTACAAATTATTGTTTTCAATTACCACCTGTGTACTCCTTCCCATGCAACTTATTGATGTAAAATTACAACAACACTGGTATAAATAAGTTATGCTGTGGTTGTAAAATGGAAGAAATTTTGTTGTAGCAATTATGTTCAGCAAGATGACAAAATAAATTTCCAGTGCTGTGCTTGCAGTAACCTGGGGAATTTAAACCTCATAATTTCCATTCATTTCAGATAATTTGGAGTAATTTCTATATGTAATAACTTTGTAATGAAAAACACAGCGGTACTGAAGTGATTTCAACTCTTTTTTTTTTCCTATGGTATACATGGCGCAAAATAAATAATAAAAATAATATTTCCTTTTTGTATGTGTTCGGTAATTCTTTCAGCAAAATCATAAACTAATACCAGGACTAAATCTCTGTCCATGAAATGAAAAATAAATTGAGTTAAAGAAAGTGAAAAAGTATGAAAGGCCTTGGATGTTTTATTGTGACTTTATTAAATTGTATCATCTCTATGCTCTATGGTATCCCCAGGGGTTACTGTTCTGGGGAAGGGCAGAGAGCTAGATAGATACATGTCCTTAGATCAAAAGCAGAGATGGTTAGAGGAAATTCATATGAAAGTGTTTAATTCAACCCCTTAATTTTTAAAATGGAAACTGGAACTAATAATTTAAAAAATAAAATAAAATATGAGAGAGGTGTTGGATTGTACAAGACAAAACGCACAAGTCACTTTGGGGCACTGATTTTCATTAGTGTATTTTGATGGTAAGT